>NW_024059424.1:0-35994 GCF_016432855.1 Salvelinus namaycush | reverse complement strand
TTATTGAAGTGGCAAGTGATACCTCTATGTAAACATTATTGAAGTGACAAGTGATACCTCTACGTAAACATTATTGAAGTGGCTAGTGATACCTCTATGTAAACATTATTGAAGTGGCTAGTGATACCTCTATGTAAACATTATTGAAGTGACAAGTGATACCTCTATGTAAACATGATTGAAGTGGCTAGTGATACCTCTATGTAAACATTATTGAAGTGGCAAGTGATACCTCTATGTAAACATTATTGAAGTGGCTAGTGATACCTCTATGTAAACATTATTGAAGTGGCTAGTGATACCTCTATGTAAACATGATTGAAGTGGCTAGTGATACCTCTATGTAAACATTATTGAAGTGACAAGTGATACCTCTATGTAAACATTATTGAAGTGGCTAGTGATACCTCTATGTAAACATTATTGAAGTGGCTAGTGATACCTCTACGTAAACATTATTGAAGTGGCTAGTGATACCTCTATGTAAACATTATTGAAGTGACAAGTGATACCTCTATGTAAACATTATTGAAGTGGCTAGTGATACCTCTATGTAAACATTATTGAAGTGGCTAGTGATACCTCTATGTAAACATTATTGAAGTGACAAGTGATACCTCTATGTAAACATTATCGAAGTGGCTAGTGATACCTCTACGTAAACATTATTGAAGTGACAAGTGATACCTCTATGTAAACATTATTGAAGTGACAAGTGATACCTCTATGTAAACATTATTGAAGTGGCTAGTGATACCTCTATGTAAACATTATTGAAGTGGCTAGTGATACCTCTATGTAAACATTATTGAAGTGGCTAGTGATACCTCTATGTAAACATTATTGAAGTGGCTAGTGATACCTCTATGTAAACATTATTGAAGTGGCTAGTGATACCTCTATGTAAACATTATTGAAGTGGCTAGTGATACCTCTATGTAAACATTATTGAAGTGGCTAGTGATACCTCTATGTAAACATTATTGAAGTGGCTAGTGATACCTCTATGTAAACATGATTGAAGTGGCTAGTGATACCTCTATGTAAACATTATTGAAGTGACAAGTGATACCTCTATGTAAACATTATTGAAGTGGCTAGTGATACCTCTATGTAAACATTATTGAAGTGGCTAGTGATACCTCTATGTAAACATGATTGAAGTGGCTAGTGATACCTCTATGTAAACATTATTGAAGTGGCTAGTGATACCTCTATGTAAACATGATTGAAGTGGCTAGTGATACCTCTATGTAAACATTATTGAAGTGGCTAGTGATACCTCTATGTAAACATTATTGAAGTGGCTAGTGATACCTCTATGTAAACATTATTGAAGTGGCTAGTGATACCTTTATTATGTCAGTTTTTTTAAGTGGCCATTTTTCCATTATTAAAGTGGCTAGAGATTTGAGCCTGTATGTTGACAGCAGCCTCTCTATATTAGTGATGGCTGTTTAACAGTCTGATGGCCTTGAGATAGAAGCTGTTTTTCAGTCTCTCGGTCCCTGCTTTGATGCACCTGTACTGACCTCGCCTTCTGGATGATAGCGGGGTGAACAGGCAGTGGCTCGGGTGGTTGTTGTCCTTGATGATCTTTATGGCCTTCCTGTGACATCGGGTGGTGTAGGTGTCCTGGAGGGCAGGTAGTTTGCCCCCGGTGATGCGTTGTGCAGACCTCACTACCCTCTGGAGAGCCTTACGGTTGTGGGTGGAGCAGTTGCCGTACCAGGCGGTGATACAGCCCGACAGGATGCTCTCGATTGTGCATCTGTAGAAGTTTGTGAGTGCTTTTGGTGACAAGCCGAATTTCTTCAGCCTCCTGAGGTTGAAGAGGCGCTGCTGCGCCTTCTTCACAACGCTGTCTGTGTGGGTGTACCAATTCAGTTTGTCCGTGATGTGTACACCGAGGAACTTAAAACTTACTACCCTCTCCACTACTGTCCCGTCGATGTGGATAGGGGGGTGCTCCCTCTGCTGTTTCCTGAAGTCCACAATCATCTCCTTTGTTTTGTTGACGTTATTTGTTTGTTGAGGTTATTTTCCTGACACCACACTCCGAGGGCCCTCACCTCCTCCCTGTAGGCCGTGTCGTCGTTGTTGGTAATCAAGCCTACCACTGTAGTGTCGTCCGCAAACTTGATGATTGAGTTGGAGGCGTGCATGGCCACGCAGTCGTGGGTGAACAGGGAGTACAGGAGAGGGCTCAGAACGCACCCTTGTGGGGCCCCAGTGTTGAGGATCAGCGGGGTGGAGATGTTGTTACCTACCCTCACCACCGGGGACGGCCCGTCAGAAAGTCCAGTACCCAGTTGCACAGGGCGGGGTCGAGACCCAGGGCAGTGTGGTTGCGATTGCGTCGTCTGTGGACCTATTGGGTTTGGTAAGCAAATTGGAGTGGATCTAGGGTGTCAGGTAGGGTGGAGGTGATATGGTCCTTGACTAGTCTCTCAAAGCACTTCATGATGACGGAAGTGAGTGCTACGGGGCGGTAGTCGTTTAGCTCAGTTACCTTAGCTTTCTTGGGAACAGGAACAATGGTGGCCCTCTTGAAGCATGTGGGAACAGCAGACTGGGATAAGGATTGATTGAATATGTCCTTAAACACACCAGCCAGCTGGTCTGCGCATGCTCTGAGGACGCGGCTGGGAATGCCGTCTGGGCCTGCAGCCTTGCGAGGGTTAACACGTTTAAATGTTTTACTCACCTCGGCTGCAGTGAAGGAGAGCCCGCAGGTTTTGGTAGCGGGCCGTGTCAGTGGCACTGTATTGTCCTCAAAGCGAGCCTGTCTGGGAGCAAGACATCCTGGTCCGCGGCGGGGCTGGTTTTCTTTTTGTAATCCGTGATTGACTGTAGACCCTGCCACATACCTCTTGTGTCTGAGCTGTTGAATTGCGCCTCCACTTTGTCTCTATACTGGCACTTAGCTTGTTTGATTGCCTTGCGGAGGGAATAGCTACACTGTTTGTATTCGGTCGTGTTTCCGGTCACCTTGCCCTGGTTAAAAGCAGTGGTTCGCGCTTTCAGTTTCACGCGAATGCTGCCATCAATCCACGGTTTCTGGTTTGGGAATGTTTTTATCGTTGCTGTCGGTATTACGTCGCCGATGCACTTTCTAATGAACTCGCTCACCGAATCAGTGTATTCGTCAATGTTGTTGTTGGACGCAATGCGGAACATATCCCAATCCACGTGATCGAAGCAGTCTTGAAGCGTGGAGTCAGATTGGTCAGACCAGCGTTGAACAGACCTGAGCGCTGGAGCTTCTTGTTTTAGTTTCTGTTTGTAGGCTGGAAGCAACAAAATGGAGTCGGGTCAGCTTTTCCGAAAGGAGGGCGGGGGAGGGCCTTATATGCGTCGCGGAAGTTAGAATAACAATGATCCAGGGTTTTACCAGCCCTGGTAGCACAATCGATATGCTGATAGAATTTAGGGAGTTTTGTTTTCAGATTAGCCTTGTTAAAATCCCCAGCTACGATGAATGCAGCCTCAGAGTGTGTGGTTTCCAGTTTACATAGAGGATGATAAACCTAGGATGATAAACCTGATGAAGATTATCTAGGATGATAAACCTGAGGATGATTATCTAGGATGATAAACCTGAGGATGATTAGCTAGGATGATAAACCTGATGAAGATTATCTAGGATGATAAACCTGAGGATGATTAGCTAGGATGATAAACCTGAGGATGGTTATCTAGGATGATAAACCTGAGGATGATTATCTAGGATGATAAACCTGAGGATAATTATCTAGGATGATAAACCTGAGGATGATTATCTAGGATGAGTATCTATCTGTCAGGCTGTCAGCTGTATTTCTCTGTCTTGGTCCTCCTTTAGGCAGTACTGTGAAGCAGTATGGTGATGATGACCACCAGACACACATAGTGAGGTGATGCCACCACAGATCACAGTGAAACAGAGAGCAGCATGGTGATGAAGACCACCAGACACACATAGTGAGGTGATGCCACCACAGATCACAGTGAAACAGAGAGCAGTATGGTGATGATGACCACCAGACACACATAGTGAGGGGATGCCACCACAGATCACAGTGAAACAGAGAGCAGTATGGTGATGATGACCACCAGACACACATAGTGACGTGATGCCACCACAGATCACAGTGAAACAGAGAGCAGCATGGTGATGATGACCACCAGACACACATAGTGATGTGATGCCACCACAGATCACAGTGAAACAGCAGCAGTATGGTGATGATGACCACCAGACACACATAGTGAGGGGATGCCACCACAGATCACAGTGAAACAGAGAGCAGCATGGTGATGATGACCACCAGACACACATAGTGATGTGATGCCACCACAGATCACAGTGAAACAGCAGCAGTTAGCATAGTGAGTCTTAATGAGTCTCTCGGGGACGTCCAGATGCCGCACAGAGAGGAAATATCCCTTTAAAATAATAATTTCTCCCTCTATTCCCTCTTCTATCCCTCTATTCCCTCTTCTCTCACTCTCTTCTCCCCCTCTATCCCTCTCTTCTCTCCCTCTCTTATCTCCCCCTCTTCTCCCCCTCTATTCCCTCTTCTCTCACTCTCTTCTCCCCCTCTATTCCCTCTTCTCTCACTCTCTTCTCCCCCTCTATTCCCTCTTCTCTCACTCTCTTCTCCCCCTCTATTCCCTCTTCTCTCACTCTCTTCTCCCCCTCTATCCCTCTCTTCTCTCCCTCTCTTATCTCCCCCTCTTCTCCCCCTCTATTCCCTCTTCTCTCACTCTCTTCTCCCCCTCTATTCTCTCTTCTCTCACTCTCTTCTCCCCCTCTATTCCCTCTTCTCTCACTCTCTTCTCCCCCTCTATTCCCTCTTCTCTCACTCTCTTCTCCCCCTCTATTCCCTCTTCTCTCACTCTCTTCTCCCCCTCTATTCCCTCTTCTCTCACTCTCTTCTCCCCCTCTATTCCCTCTTCTCTCACTCTCTTATCTCCCCCTCTATTCCCTCTTCTCTCACTCTCTTCTCCCCCTCTATTCCCTCTTCTCTCACTCTCTTCTCCCCCTCTATTCCCTCTTCTCTCACTCTCTTCTCCCCCTCTATTCCCTATTCTCTCCCTCTCTTATCTCCCCCTCTTCTCTCCCTCTATTCCCTCTCCTCTCCCTTTATTCCCACTTCTCTCCCTCTATCCCCTTTTCGCTCCCTCTATTCCCTCTCCTCTCCCTCAATTCCCTCCCTCTATCCTCCCTCCTCTCCCTCAATTCCCACTTCTCTCCCTCTATTCTCTCCCTCTATTCCCTCCTTCTGTTCCCTCTCATCTCTCCCTCTATTCTAACCTTATATTCTCGATTCTCTCCCTATATTCTCTCTTCTCTCCTTCTATTCTCTCCCTCTATTCCCTCTCTTCTAGTGTCGCTGCTCTTGCTAGTATTGCTGCTCATGCTAGTATCGCTGCTCTTGCTAGTATCGCTGCTCCTCTTGCTAGTATCGCTGCTCCTCTTGCTAGTATTGCTACTCTTGCTAGTGTCGCTGCTGTTGCTAGTATCGCTGCTCTCGCTAGTGTCGCTGCTCTTGCTAGTGTCGCTGCTCTTGCTAGTATCACTGAGTATCGCTGCTCCTCTTGCTAGTATCGCTGCTCTTGCTAGTATCGCTGCTCCTCTTGCTAGTATCGCTGCTCTTGCTAGTATCGCTGCTCTTGCTAGTATCTCTGCTCTTGCTAGTATCGCTGCTCTTGCTAGTATCTCTCCTCTTGCTAGTGTCGCTGCTCTTGCTAGTATCTCTGCTCTTGCTAGTATCTCTGCTCTTGCTAGTATCTCTGCTCTTGCTAGTGTTGCTGCTCTTGCTAGTATCTCTGCTCTTGCTAGTGTCGCTGCTCTTGCTAGTGTCGCTGCTCTTGCTAGTATCTCTGCTCTTGCTAGTGTCGCTTCTCTTGCTAGTATCGCTGCTCTTGCTAGTATCGCTACTCTTGCTAGTATCGCTGCTCTTGCTAGTATCGCTGCTCTCGCTAGTATCGCTGCTCTTGCTAGTGTCTCTGCTCTTGCTAGTATCGCTACTCTTGCTAGTATCGCTGCTCTTGCTAATATCGCTACTCTTGCTAGTATCGCTACTCTTGCTAGTATCGCTGCTCTTGCTAGTGTCGCTGCTCATGCTAGTATCGCTGCTCTTGCTAGTGTCGCTGCTCTTGCTAGTATCGCTGCTCTTGCTAGTATCACTGAGTATCGCTGCTCCTCTTGCTAGTATCGCTGCTCTTGCTAGTATCTCTGCTCTTGCTAGTATCGCTGCTCTTGCTAGTATCTCTCCTCTTGCTAGTATCTCTGCTCTTGCTAGTATCTCTGCTCTTGCTAGTGTTGCTGCTCTTGCTAGTATCTCTGCTCTTGCTAGTGTCGCTGCTCTTGCTAGTATCTCTGCTCTTGCTAGTGTCGCTGCCCTTGCTAGTGTCGCTGCTCTTGCTAGTGTCGCTCCTCTTGCTAGTATCGCTGCTCTTGCTAGTGTCGCTGCTCTTGCTAGTATCTCTGCTCTTGCTAGTGTCGCTTCTCTTGCTAGTATCGCTGCTCCTCTTGCTAGTATCGCTGCTCTTGCTAGTATCTCTGCTCTTGCTAGTATCGCTGCTCCTCTTGCTAGTATCTCTCCTCTTGCTAGTATCGCTGCTCTTGCTAGTATCGCTGCTCTTGCTAGTATCTCTCCTCTTGCTAGTATCGCTGCTCCTCATGCTAGTGTCGCTGCTCTTGCTAGTGTCGCTGCTCTTGCTAGTATCGCTGCTCTTGCTAGTGTCGCTGCTCTTGCTAGTGTCGCTGCTCTTGCTAGTATCGCTGCTCTTGCTAGTATCGCTGCTCTTGCTAGTATCGCTGCTCTTGCTAGTATCGCTGCTCTTGCTAGTGTCTCTGCTCTTGCTAGTATCACTCCTCTTGCTAGTATCACTGCTCTTGCTAGTATCGCTGCTCTTGCTAGTATCGCTGCTCTTGCTAGTGTCTGCTCTTGCTAGTATCGCTGCTCTTGCTAGTATCGCTGCTCCTCTTGCTAGTATCGCTGCTCTTGCTAGTATCGCTGCTCTTGCTAGTATCGCTGCTCTTGCTAGTGTCTCTGCTCTTGCTAGTATCGCTGCTCTTGCTAGTGTCTCTGCTCTTGCTAGTGTCGCTGCTCTTGCTAGTGTCGCTGCTCTTGCTAGTGTCTCTGCTCTTGCTAGTATCACTCCTCTTGCTAGTATCGCTGCTCTTGCTAGTGTCTCTGCTCTTGCTAGTATCGCTGCTCTTGCTAGTATTGCTGCTCTTGCTAGTATCGCTGCTCTTGCTACTATCGCTGAGTGTCGCTGCTCTTGCTAGTGTCGCTGCTCCTCTTGCTAGTATCGCTGCTCTTGCTAGTGTCGCTGCTCTTGCTAGTGTCGCTGCCCCTCTTGCTAGTATCGCTGCTCTTGCTAGTATCGCTGCTCTTGCTAGTGTCGCTGCTCTTGCTAGTGTCGCTGCTCTTGCTAGTATCGCTGCTCTTGCTAGTATCGCTGCTCTTGCTAGTGTCGCTCCTCTTGCTAGTATTGCTGCTCTTGCTAGTATCGCTGCTCTTGCTAGTATCGCTATATACACTGCACTCTTTGAAAGAGGTGATATGCAGACCAGGCCAAAGACCTATCAGAGACACCAATACTCCTTAGCCGGCCCACAAGAATGGAATGGTCTACCGTATCAAAAGCTTTGGCCAAATCAATAAAAATTGCAGCACAACATTGCTTAGAATCAAGGGCAATGGTGACATCATTGAGGACCTTTAAGGTTGCAGTGACACATCCATAACCTGAACGGAAACCAGATTGTATACCCGAGAGAATACTATAGACATCAAGAAAGCCAGTCAGTTGAATATTGACAAGTTTTTTTCAACACCTTTGTTAAACAGGGCAAATACAAATAGGCCTATAACAGTTAGGATCAGCTTGATCTCCCCCTTTAAATAAAGGACAAACCGTGGCTGCCTCCCAAGGAATGGGAACCTGCCCAGAGAGGAGACAAGTTAACGGGATGATATGACAACAGCCAGTGAAAGTGCAGGGCACCAAATTCAAACAACAGAAATCTCATAATTAAAATTCCTCAAACATACATGTATCTTATACCATTTTAAAGGTAATCTTGTTGTTAATCCCACCAAAGTGTCCGATTTCAAATTGGCTTTTCAGCGAAAGCACCACAAACGATTATGTTAGGTCACCGCAAAATCACAAACAAACACAGTTATTTTTCCAGCCAAAGACAGGAGTCACATAAAGCAGAAATAGAGATAAAATTAATCACTAACCTTTGATGATCTTCATCAGATGACACTCATAGGACTTCATGTTACACAATACATATATGTTTTGTTCGATAAAGTTAATATTTATATCCAAAAACCTCAGTTTACATTGGCGCCATGTTCAGAAATGCCTCCAAAATATAGAGCCACGTCAAATAACATAAATACTCATCATAAACTTTGATGAAAGATGCATGTTTTACATAGAATTAAAGATACACTTGTTCTTAATGCAACCGCTGTGTCAGATTTCAAAAAGCTTTACGCCAAAAGCATAATATTTAATAATCTGAGAACAGCGTTCAGCCACAAAAGCAAGCCATACAGTTACCCGCCAAATTGTGCAGTCAACAAAACTCATAAAAAGCATTATAAATCTTCACTTACCTTTGCTGATCTTCGTCGGAATGCACTCCCAGGACTCCCACTTTCACAAGAAATGTTCGTTTTGTTCGGTAATGTCCATCATTTATGTCCAAATAGCTATTTTTGTTAGCGTGTTTGGTAAACAAATCCAACGTCAGGAAGCGCGTTCACTAAAAGCTGACGAAATGTCCAAAAGTTCCGTAAGTCAGTAGAAACATGTCAAACGATGTATTGAATCAATCTTTAGAATGTTTTTACATAAATCTTGAATAACGTTCCAACCGGAGAATTACATTGACTTCAGATGAGCGATGGAACAGAGCTCCCTCATGTGAACGCGCATGGTCAGGTCATGGCAGACCTGACTAATTCCCCTCTCTTTCGGCCCCCCTTCAAAGTAGAGGCATCAGACAAGGTTCTGCAGACTGTTGACATCTAGTGGAAGCCGTGCAAACTCATCCATATCTCGCTGTGAATTCAATAGGATCTTGGTTGAAAATCGACCAGCCTCAGAATTCCCACTTCCTGTTTGTATTTTTCCTCAGGTTTTTGCCTGCCATATGAGTTCTGTTATACTCACAGACATCATTCAAACAGTTTTAGAAACTTCAGAGTGTTTTCTATCCAATACGAATAATAATATGCAAATATTAGCAACTGGGACTGAGGAGCAGGCAGTGCACAGAGTAACTGTGCACCTTTCATCCAAGCTACTCAATACTGCCCCTGCAGCCATAAGAAGTTATATTCACAGACATCATTCAAACAGTTTTAGAAACTAGAGAGTGTTTTTTATCCAATACTACTAATAAAATGCATATATTAGCATCTGGGACAGAGTAGCAGGCAGTTTACTCTGGGCACACATTTCATGCAACAGTGAAAATGCTGCCCCCTATCCCAAACAGGTTAACGGGATTGCAGCCATAAGAAGTTTTAACAGAACTCATATGGCAAGCGAAAACCTGAGAAAAATACAACCAGGAAGTGGGAAATCTGAGGTTTGTAGTTTTTCAAAGCTTGGCCTACCGAATACACAGTGTCTATGGGGGTAAGTTGCACTTCCTAAGGCTTCCACTAGATGTCAACCGTCTTTGGAACAATGGAATTCTCCAGTTGGAAAATTATTGATGATTTATGTTAAAAACATCCTAAAGATTGATTCCATACATCGTTTGATATGTTTCTACGACCTGTAACGGAACTTTTCAAGTTTTTGTCTGGACGTAGTGCTCATGAAGATGGATTACTGGGCTGAACACGCTAACAACTAGTGGCTATTTGGACATAAATGGACTTTATGGAACAAATCAGTCATTTATTGTCGAACTGGGATTCCTGGGAGTGCATTCTGATGAAGATCGTCAAAGGTAAGTGAATATTTATCATGTTATTTCTAACTTCTGTTGACTCCAACATGGCGGATATCTCTTTGGGTTGATTTGTCGTCTGAGCGCTGTACTCAGATTATGCTTTTTCCGTAAAGTAAAAAAAAAAATCTGACACAGCGGTTGCATTAAGGAGAAGTCAATCTTTAATTCTGTGAATAACACTTGTATCTTTTATCAATGTTAATTATGAACGCCTGCGCTAGAAAGGTTAAAAAGGTCAGAGATAGTCTTGGTGATGATAGGGGCAGCAACCTTAAAGAAGAAAGGGTCTAAACCATCTGACCCAGATGTTTTTTTGGGGTCAAGTTTAAGGAGCTCCTTTTGCACCTCGGACTCAGTGACCGCCTGCAGGGAGAAACTTTGTAGCGGGGCAGGAGAAAAAGAGGGAGGAGCATCAGGGCTAGTTGCATTAGAAGGGCTGGGAGATGAGGAAATGTTGGACGGGCAAGGAGGCATGGCTGAGTCAAATAGGAATCCTGACTTAACCTCTCCCTTTAGCGGGATCATTTCCCTAAACAACCGCTGAATTGCAGGGTGCAAAATATTACTAAAAATATTTAGAATCATGCAATCACAAGTGAAATATACCAAAACATAGCTTAGCTTGTTGTTAATCCACCTATTGTGTCAGATTTTGAAAATATGCTTTACAGCGAAAGCAATCCAAGCTTTTGTGGAAGTCAGAAAAGCAATAAAATGAATCGCTTACCTTTGATAATCTTAGGATGTTTGCACTCACGAGACTCCCAGTTACACAATAAATGTTATTTTTGTTCGATAAATATAACTTTTATAACAAAACACCATTTGGGTTGCGCGTTATGTTCAGAAAACTACAGCCTCGTTCCGTTCGACAAAAATTCCAAAAAGTATCCGTAATGTTCGTAGAAACATGTCAAATGTTTTTTATAATCAATCCTCAGGTTGTTTTTAACATACATAATCGATAATATTTCAACCGGACCGTAACCTATTCAATAAGAGAGAAAAAGAAAATGGAGAGCTACCCCTCTCGCGCGCAGGAACTAATCAAAGGACACCTGACTAGTTTTGAAAAATCTCGCTCATTTTTCAAAATAAAAGCCTGAAACTATGTCTAAAGCCTGGTCACAGCCTGAGGAAGCCATTGGAAAAGGAATCTGGTTGATACCCCTTTAAATGGAAGAAAGACGGGAAATGAAACAGATAAAAAAAATAAAAAATCACTTCCGGGTTAAATTTCCTCAGGTTTTCGCCTGCAAATTCAGTTTTGTTATACTCACAGACAATATTTTGACAGTTTTGGAAACTTTGGAGTGTTTTCTATCCTAATCTGTAAATTATATGCATATTCTACGATCTGGACCTGAGAAATAGTCTGTTACCTTGGGAACGTTATTTAAAAAAAATAAAAAATATGACCCCTAGCGTCAAGAAGTTAATGAAGTGGTGATTAAAGAGCTCAGCCATGTGCTTCTTGTCAGTAACAACCACATCATCAACATTAAGGGACATGGGCAGCTGTGAGGAGGAGGGTTTATTCTCCGGGTCTTTAACTGTTTTCCAGAACTTCTTGGGGTTAGGGTTAGGGTTAGACCCACAGAGAGAGAACTGCTCCTTAAAGTAACTAACTTTGGCCTTCTGGATAGCCTGAGTGCACTTATTTCTCATTTGCCTGAACGAGAGCCAGTCAGCCTGAGTATGCATGTGTTGAGCCTTTCGCCAAATGCAATTCTTGAGGTGGAGTAACTCTGCAAGATCACGGTCGAACCAGGGGCTGAACCTGTTTTAATTCGAATTTTCTTTATGGGGGCGTGTTTGTTAACAATACCACTGAAAATATTGTAAAAAGTTCCAAGCGTCTTAAACAGCTGATTCTATACAATTTTGCAGAGGCCAGTTCATGAAGGATGGCTTGCTCATTAAAGGTTTTTGGCAAGCATCTATTTGTATTTGTATTCATTATGGATCCCCATTAGCTGCTGCCAAAGCAGCAGCTACTCTTCGTGGGGTCCAGCAAAATGAAGGCAGTTTAAACAATTTTAAAAAAACATTACAATACATTCACAGATTTCACAACACACTGTGTGCCATCAGACCCCTACTCCACCACTACCACATATCTACAGTACTAAATCCATGTGTATGTATAGCGTGTATGTTATCGTATGTGTGCATGTGTCTGTGCCAATGTTTGTGTTGATTCACAGTCCCCGCTGTTCCATAAGGTGTTTTTTTGTCTGATTTTTAAATCTAATTTTACTGCTTGAGTCAGTTACTTGATGTGGAATAGAGTTCCATGTAGTCATGGCTCTATGTCGTACTGTGCACCTCCCATAGTCTGTTCTGGACTTGGGGACTGTGAAGAGACCTCTTGTGGCATGTCTTGAGGGGTATGCATGGGTGTCCGAGCTGTGTGCCAGGAGTTTAGACAGACAGCTCGGTGCATTCAACATGTCAATACCTCTCATAAATAAAAGTAGTGATGAAGTCAATCTCTCCTCCACTTTGAGCCAGGAGAGATTGACATATTGATATTAATATTATCTCTCTGTGTACATCCAAGGGCCAGCCGTGCTGCCCTGTTCTGAGCCAATTGCAATTTTCCCTAACCCTAACACTAAAAGTCCTTTTTTGTGGCACATGACCACATGACTGAACAGTAGTCAAGGTGCGACAAAACTAGGGCCTGTAAGATCTGCCTTGTTGATAGTGTTGTTAAGAAGGCAGAGCAGCGCTTTATTACAGACAGACTTCTCCCCATCTTAGCTACTACTGCATCAATATGTTTTGACCATGACAGGTTACAATCTAGTGTTACTCCAAGCAGTTTAGTCAGCTCAACTTGCTCAATTTCCACATGATTTATTACAAGATTTAGTTGAGGTTTAGGGTTTAGTGAGTTTTTTGTTCCAAATACAATGTTTTTAGTTTTAGAAATATTTAGGGCTAACTTATTCCTTGCCACCCACTCTGAAACTAACTGCAGCTCTTTGTTGAGTATTGCATTCATTTCAGTCGCTGTAGTAGATTGACTTGTACAGTGTTGAGTCATCCGCATACAAAGAAACTCTGGCTTTACTCAAACTCTGTGTCATGTCATTAGTAAAGATTGAGAAAGTAAGGGGCCTAGACAGCTGCCCTGTGGATTTCCTGATTCTACCTGGATTATGTTGGAGAGGCTTCCATTAAAGAACACCCTCTGTGTTCTGTTAGACAGGTAAATCTTTATCCACATTATAGCAGGGGGTGTAAAGCCATAACACAATATAGCAGGGGGGGTGTAAAGCCATAACACATTATAGCAGGGGATGTAAAGCCATAACACATTATAGCAGGGGGTGTAAAGCCATAACACATTATAGCAGGGGGTGTAAAGCCATAACACATACATTTTGCCAGCAGCAGACTATGATCAAAAATGTCAAAACCTGCACTGAAGTCTAACAAGACAGCCCCCACAATCATTTTATCATCAATTTCTCTCAGCTAATCATCAGTCATTTGTGTAAGTGCTGTGCTTGTTGAGTGTCCTTCCCTATAAGCATGCTGAAATTCTGCTGTCAATTTGTTTACTGTAAAATAGCATTGTATCTGGTCAAACACAATATTTTCCAGAAGTTTACTAAGAGTTGGTAACAGGCTGATTGGTCGGCTATTTGAGCCAGTAAAGGAGGCTTTACTATTCTTGGGTAGCGGAATAACTTGCTTCCCTCCAGGCCTGAGGGCACACACTCTAGTAGGCTTAAATTGAAGATGTGGCAAATAGGAGTGGCAATATCATCTGCTATTATGCTCAGTCATTTTCCATCCAGATTGTCAGACCTTGGTAGCTTGTCATTGTTGATAGACAACAATCATTTTTTCACCTCTTCCACACTGACTTTACAGAATTCAAAATTACAATTCTTGTCTTTCATAATTTGGTCAGATATACTTGGATGTGTGGTGTCAGTGTGTGTTGCTGGCATGACATCCCTAAATTTGCTAATCTTGCCAATGAAAACATCATTAAAGTATTATCAGTATCAGTGGGTTTTGTGATGAATGAGCCATCTGATTCAATTAATTTGTTTGCCTTTTTCCCCAAAATGTCATTGAAGTTGCTCCAAAGCTTTTTACTATAAGTCTTTATATCATTTATCTTTGTTTCATAGTGGAGTTTCTTCTTCTTTTTATTCAGTTTAGTCGTATGATTTTTCAATTTGCAGTATGTTTGCCAATCGGTTGTGCAGCCAGACTTATTTGCCTTTCCTTTTGCCTCATCCCTCTCAACCATACAATTGTTCATTTCCTCATCCATACACAGGAATTTAACAGTTTTAAGAGTCATTTTCTTAATGGGTGCTTATTAGTAACTGGAATAAGCAATTTCATAAATGTGTGAAGTGCAGCATCTGGTTGCTCCTCATTACACACCACAGACCAGCAAATATTATTTACATCATCAACATGTGAATTACTACAAAACTTATTGTATGACCTCTTATACACTATATTAGACCCAGCCTTTGGAACTTTGGTTTTCCTAGATATGGCTATTATATTGTGATCACTACATCCGCTGGATTTGGATACGGCTTTAAAGCAAAATTCTGCAGCATTAGTAAAGATGTGATCAATATATGTTGATGATTTAATTCCTGTGCTATTTGTAAATACCCTGGTAGGTTGACTGATAACCTGATCCAGGTTGCAGGCACTGGTGATAGCCAGTCAATATTTAAGTCACCCAGAAAATATACTTCTTTGTTGATATCACACATTGTCAAGCATTTCACACACGTTATCCAGATGCTGACTGTTAGCACGGTGGTCTATAGCAGCTTCCCACCAGAATGGGCTTTAGGTGAGGCTGATTAACCTGTAGTCATATTACTTCAACAGTATTTAACATGTTATCCAGATGCTGACTGTTAGCACGGTGGTCTATAGCAGCGTCCCACCAGAATGGGCTTTAGGTGAGGCAGATGAACCTGTAGCCATATTACTTCAACAGTATTTAACATTTGATCGTCTCTAAGCTTTACAGGAATGTGCTTCTGAATATAGACCGCAACACTGCCCCTGTTTGGCATTTATGTATTTTCTGTAGATGTTATAACCATGTATTGCTACCACTGTATCATCAAAGGTATTATCTAAGTGAGTTTCAGAGATAGTCAGAATATGAATGTCATCTGTTACAAGCAAGTTATTGACTTCATGGACCTTGTTTCTCAGGCTGCATCTGTTAATATGGGCTATTTGTAGCACTTTTCTGGGTTGCTTGATTGTTTTTAATGCTTTACTGGGAAGCTTATCAGAGGTAGACTTACACATGTTATTTACATTGGAGCTGATAGTGCAGGGTGAGCTGCATAAAGTGGTCTTCCTACTATTGCACACCTCCTCAGTGTGAACAGTGTAACTCTGGTTTACAGGCTCATGATTACTGCTTACAATAGCTGTAGGATAAACAGATGTATTCGGTGCAATTAGAGGCACATAAATTAAGTGACTTACATTGTGTTTGCCAATGCCCCTAAGATCATGTACATTGATGCAGCATTATGATGACTAACTGAGCTGGTATTGGATCATTTACCAGTCATTGTTTCAACGCAGCCTTGAAATGCAGAGTCCAGAAGTCAAGATGATTTGGATGGACTCAATCATTCCTGTAGAGTGTCTTCTGTTTCCAGAAGGTGTCAAAGTTATCAATAAAAGTGACTCCAGCAGAGCTACAGTCTTTTAGCCAGATGTGTAATGCCAGCAGTCTGCTGAATCTTTCACACCCGCGGCCCAACGATGGTACTGGACCTGAAATTATTGGCCATTTTTTGGAGTCTTTTAATGCTAAAATCAGTTCTTAAAATCAATTTTCAAATGTTTCGAGCTAGCCCTCCTGATGTCGTTTGACCCCACATGGACTACGACAATGTCAGCTCCCAGCATCTATGGTAGAACAGTCGGAAGCAGCCTTGTTATGTCTTGTACTCGTGCTCCTGGGTAGCACAGGGTTTTTGCCTTGGGAACCGAGATGTTTCTCACCATAGAGTTGCCTATGATGACAGCTGGTGATGTTGAATGGGCCGGTCTCTCAGGCAGCCTCACGGTCTGGTGAGGCTGGGAGCTCATAGGATCTGAACCCAAGGTAGAAGCCACCGGAGAGGGAGACAGAGCCGTGGTTGGGTCGAGATCAGCTCCATCCTCCAGGGAAGGGGGAGACCCCTTCGGGGATGGAACCCTGCCTAGCACCAGCCAGTCGGCTGTGGAGCAGACTCGGCGACAAAACTTCCACCAGACCAGTGCAGCGTCTGGCTACTGGGGTGGAAGAAAAAGAAAAATCAGGTGGGTGTGGGTTCCCCAGTAGCTTATGTAGGTTTGCTACTTGCTTGCTAAGAGTAGCTACTTCGCTCCTGTAGTCCTCCGCAAGCAGTTGCTACATTGAAAGTCAGCGCGGTCCACATTGTCCCGGAACAAAGCAAAGTAAACACAGCTCCTGCAATGTTGGAAACGTTCAATAGCAACCTCCATTTGAGTCCACCGAGCCAGTTAGGCTAGCTGGGCTTTCACGTCTTTCCCCCTATACGGAATCTGGCAGGATCCCGGGACAGATAGCAGCGCTCAGGGTAATTTTGCCCAACAGAGCGTCAGGATTCAAAATAATATAAAAGTATATAAAAACACTGTCAGCTTTTAAACCGAGGTCTTTAGTTCAGGTTTCAGCGTTCGACCGGTTTCAGTTTCAGCGTTCGACCGGTTTCAGTTTCAGCGTTCGACCGGTTTCAGTTTCGGCGTTCGACAGCGTTCAACAACAACAAACATACGTCGCGCTCTGATGCCGTGTGAGTGAGTATCATGCTTGATACTGGACAGATTAACATGGGTCTATGACAAATCAGTACAGGTCATTTCACTGAGCAGCCATTACGAACACTGTAAAACAGTGATCACTAAGGTCATTACAGAAACACCAGACTGATACTTATCACGATTATTTCTGAGGATAACATTGCAGAGAGTATCATTTTCTGGGTGTTTGGAGTCATACCTTGTGGTATTGGTAATAATCTGAGAAAGATTTTTTTTTTAAAGACTTGGAAAGACTTGGTCAGGTGGTTTAAGCATGTCTCAGTTTAGGTCACCTAGCAGGACAAATTCAGACTTAGTGTAAGGGGCCAGGAGAGACCTTATGGAGGGAAGGATACAGGCCGGGGCTCATGGAGGACGATAGCACCCAGCAACAGTCAACAAAGAGATATTTGAAAGTTTAATGGGGACAGACTTGGTGGAGACAACAGAGCACTGAAGGTGTTCCTTGGTAAAGATTGCCACACCCCCATCTTTGGAAGATCTATCTTGACGAAAAAGTTTATAACATCAGTATTCAAATAAAAAATTCTTATGGCTTGGGGGCAGTACTTCGACATCTGGATGAGAAGTGTGCCCAAAGTAAACTGCCTGTTACTCAGGCCCAGAAGCTAGGATATGCATATAATTGGTAGATTTGGATAGAAAACACTCTAAAGTTTCCAGAACTGTTAACTTCTGGCTGCAAGCCCGAGGCCGCCCACAATATGACAACAGCCACTTCAAGTGCAGGGCGCGAAATTCAAAATATATTTTTTTGAAATATTTAACTTTCACACATTAACAAGTCCAATACAGCAAATGAAAGGTACACATCTTGTGAATCCAGCCAACATGTCTGATTTTTAAAATGTTTTACAGCGAAAACAGCACGTATATTTATGTTAGCTCACCACCAAATACAAAAAAGGACAGACATTTTTCACAGCACAGGTAGCATGCACAAAGCCAACCTAACTAACCAAGAACCAACCAAACTAACCAAGAAACAACTTCATCAGATGACAGTCTTATAACATGTTATTCAATAAATCTATGTTTTGTTCGAAAAATGTGCATATTTCAGGTATAAATCATAGTTTACATTGCAGCTACAATCAGAAATTGCACCGAAAGCAGACAGAATAATTACAGATACCAACGCCAAATACCTAAATACTCATCATAAAACATTTCTGAAAAATACATAGTGTACAGCAAATGAAAGACAGGCATCTTGTGATTCCAGCCAATATTTCCGATTTATTAAGTGTTTTACAGCGAAAACACAATATAGCGTTATATTAGCTTACCACAATAGCCAAAAACACAAGCCATTTCCCAGCAGTAAAAGTTAGCGATCGTAACAAACCAGTAAAAGATATATAATTTTTGACTAACCTTGATATTCTTCATCAGATGACAGTCCTTTAACATCAGGTTATACATACACTTATGTTTTGTTCGAAAATGTGCATATTTAGAGCTGAAATCAGTGGTTATACATTGTGCTAACGTAGCTACTTTTTCCCACAACGTCCGGATTTTTTTCTGACACTTTTTCTGACACACATATTCTGACCAAATAGCTATTCATAAACATAACTAAAAAATACATGTTGTATAGGAAATGATAGATCCACTAGTTCTTAATGCAATCGCCGTGTTAGAATTCTAAAAATAACTTCATTACGATATGCAGTTTACGTTATGGCGAGAGAGTACCCAAAAGCTGGGCGCCAACGACTAGTTCACATGTACGACAGATATATGAAATAGCATCATAAAATGTTTCCTACTTTTGCTGATCTTTCATCAGAATGTTGTACAAGGGGTTCTTTGTCAAGAACAATCGTTGTTTGGATTTAGAACGGCCTCTTTCCCTCTCGATTTAGCAAGCGCACTAGCCAAGTGGCGCGAATCTCTCCATCGTCAACAAACTCAGAGAACGGAACACGGCAAAACTCCCGAAAAAATTTCAATAATCTGATTAAACTATATTGAAAAAACATACTTTACGATGATATGGTCACATGTATCAAATAAAATCAAAGCCGGAGATATTAGTCGTCCGTAACGACAGCTTATCAGAAGGCAAATCCAGGTCCTATGACGCGCTCTCCAGAAAACAGGAAACTGGTGACACGTCATAGAAAGAGCAATTATACGAGCCCAGATCAAGTTACACAGTTCATTTCTTCTCTCACTCCTTGTCGACATCTAGTGGAAGACGTATGAAGTGCATCTAAACGAATACATCTCAAGGACTTTAATAGGCAGCCCCTAGAAGAGAGCATCGATTTCAGATTTTCCACTTCCTGTCAGGAAGTTTGCTGCAAAAGGAGTTCTGTTTTACTCACAGATATAATTCAAATGGTTTTAGAAACTAGAGAGTGTTTTCTATCCAATAGTAATAATAATATGCATATTGTACGAGCAAGAATTGAGTACGAGGCCGTTTGAAATGGGCACCTTTTATCCGGCTACTCAATACTGCCCCTGCAGCCCAAACAGGTTAAAAACTGTTAAAATAACGTCTGTGGGTATAACAGAACTGATTTGGCAGGCAAAAACCTGAGGAGAATCCATCCAGGAAGTGGGATTTTTTGGATGTGGGTATTTTCAATTGAATGCCTATAGAGTATCTAATGGGTTAGGACCCAGATTGCAGTTCCTATGGATTCCACTAGATGTCAACAGTCTTTAGACATTGTTTCAGTTAGGCCGCCCACTGCCCACTTCCTATCTCAATAGCAAGGCTATGCTCAATGAGTCTGTACATAGTCAAAGCTTTCCCTAAGTTTTGGTCAGTCATGGTGGTCAGGTATTCTGCCACTGTGTACTCTCGGTTAAGGGCCAAATAGCTTTCTAGTTTGCTCAGTTTTTTTGTTAATTCTTTCCAATGTGTCAAGTAATTCTGAAAAAGAATTCTCATGATTTGGTTGGGTCTAATTGTGTTGCTGTCCTGGGGCTCTGTGGGGTCTGTTTGTGTTTGTGAACAGAGCCCCAGGACTAGCTTGCTTAGGGGACACTTCTCCGGGTTCATCTCTCTGTAGGTGATGGCTTTGTTATGAAAGTTTAGGGACTCGCTCCTTTTAGGTGGTTGTAGAATTTAACGACTCTTTTCTGGATTTTGATATTTAGCAGGTATCGGCCTAATTCTGCTCTGCATGCATTACTGGGTGTTCAACCATAAAGGGCAATGGGTTCTATAACTGATTCAAGTATTTTTTAGCCAGATCCTAATTGGTATGTTGAATTTTATGTTCCTTTTGATGGTGTAGAAGGCCCTTCTTGCCTTGTCTCTCAGATCGATCACAGCTTTGTGGAAGTTACCTGTGGCGCTGATGTTTAGGCCGAGAATGTATAGTTTTATGTGTGCTCTAGGGCAACGGTGTCTAGATGAAATTTGTATTTGTGGTCCTGGCAACTGGACCTTTTTTGGAACACCATTATTTTTGTCTTACTGAGATTTAGTGTCAGGGCCCAGGTCTGACAGAATCTGTGCAGAAGATCTAGGTGCTGCTGTAGGCCCTCCTTGGTTGGTGACAGAAGCACCAGATCATCAGCAAACAGTAGACATTTGACTTCAGATTCTAGTAGGGCGAAGCTGGGTGCTGCAGACTGTTCTAGCGCCCTCGCCAATTTGTTGATATTTATATTGAAGAGGGTGGGGCTTAAGCTGCATTCCTGTCTCACCCCACGGCCCTGTGGAAAGAAATGTGAGTTTTTTGCCAATTTTAACAGCACATTTGTTTGTGTATATGGATTTTAGAATGTCGTATGTTTTTCCCCCAACACCACCTTCCATCAATTTGTATAGCAGACCCTCATGCCAAATTGAGTCAAAGGCTTTTTTGAAATCAACAAAGCATGAGAAGACTTGCCTTTGTTTAGTTTGTTTGTCAATTAGGGAGTGCAGGGTGAATACATGGTCTGTCGTACGGTAATTTGTTAAAAACCCAATTTGACATTTGCTAAGTATTGTTTTCTATCTCTCTTTCTTGTTCCCTTGCCCTCTGTCTCTCTCTCTCTTGCTCCCTCGCTCTCTGTCTCTCACTCTCCCTGTCTCTCTCTCTCTCTCTTTCTCTCCAGTTGGTTTTCCTGGGTCAGCAGTAGTAGATGAAAGGGGGAGCATGAAAGAATGTGTCTTATCTTGGCAGTCAGGATGACCTCAAGGCTTCTCTTCTGTTTTCCACCTACTCTTTCTCCCGCTCTTCTATTCACCCCCCACCTCTCCCATTCTCCTGCTTTCTCTTCTCCTACTCACCTGAAAATCCCTCACACTGTACAGCACCCCCCCCATCATCCTATTAAATTCTGCTCTTCCCATGAGAGGAGAGAGATGAGAGGAGAGGAGGGGAGGGAGGAGAGGCGAGAGGAGGAATGAGAGGAGGGGAGAGGAGGGATGAGATGAGATGAGAGGTGAGAGGAGAGGAGAGAGTGTAGAGATGAGAGGAGAGGAGAGAGTGTAGAGATGAGAGGAGAGGAGAGAGTGGAGAGATGAGAGGAGAGAGGAGAGGAAAGAGGGGAGGGATGAGGAGAGAGGAGGGGAGGGAGGGAGATGAGAGGAGAGGAGAGGAGGGGAGGGATGAGGAGGGAGGAGAGATGAAGGGTGTGAGGGATGAGAGGAGAGGAGGGAGAAGGGTTGAGAGAGGGATGAGAGGAGGGGAGGGATGAGAGAAGGGGAGGTTGAGGGATGAGATGAAGGAAGGGATGAGAGGAGAGAGGAGGGAAGGGAGAGAGGAGGGATGAAAGGAGGGGAGGGATTAGAGGAGGGGAGAGGATACATGAGGGGAGGGAGGGATGAGAGAGGAGGTGAGGGAGAAGGGATGACAGGAGAGGAGGGAGAAGGATTGAGAGAGGGAGGAGGGGAGGGAGGGAGGAGAGAGGAGGGATGAAAGGAAGGAAGGGAGGGATGAGAGAAGGGGAGGGAGGAGAGAGGAGGGATGAAAGGAGGGGAGGGGTGAAAGGAGGGGAGGGATGAGAGGAGGTAGAGGGCTGAGAGGAGAGGATCCTCATTAAAAACCTGGCCCAGTGCCACACGGCACACTACATACCTCTCAGGTTATATTTAAACTGAACATAATGACAGTATTTCTGATGTGATTATGGTGATCATTCTAATCTTATTTAAGCAGCGGAATGTTTCTGCTGACAGCAGCTCATTAGAAGGATTAGGTGGGTAATATGTAAATATATATACTGCACGAGGAATATAGAAATACACTGAGAGTACATTAGAAGGATTAGGTGGGTAATATGTAAATATATATACTGCACGAGGAATATAGAAATACACTGAGAGTACATTAGAAGGATTAGGTGGGTAATATGTAAATATATATACTGCACGAGGAATATAGAAATACACTGAGAGTACATTAGAAGGATTAGGTGGGTAATATGTAAATATATATACTGCACGAGGAATATAGAAATACACTGAGAGTACATTAGAAGGATTAGGTGGGTAATATGTAAATATATATACTGCACGAGGAATATAGAAATACACTGAGAGTACAAAACATGATGAACACCTGCTCTGAATGGACAAGACAAAATATTTAAGTGCCTTTGAACGGGCTGTGGTAGTAGATGTCAGGCGCACCGGTTTGTGTCAAGAACTACAATTCTGCTGGGTTTTTCACGGTTTCCTGTGTGTATCGAGAATGGTCCACCACCCAAAGGACATCCAGACAACTTGACACAACTGTGGGAAGCATTGGAGTCAACATGGACCAGCATCCCTGTGGAACGCTTTCAACACCTTGTAGAGTCCATGCCCTGAGGAATTGCTGTTGATGTTTTGTACACTCAGTGTAAATACTGTATAGCTGGATTAGGCTGTTGAGCTAAATAGAGATGATGGAGCTACAGCTGGAAGCTGTGATAGAACGTTAGGTCTGCTGTAATGGAGCTACAGCTGGAAGCGGTGATAGAACGTTAGGTCTGCTGTAATGGAGCTACAGCTGGAAGCGGTGATAGAACGTTAGGTCTGCTGTAATGGAGCTACAGCTGGAAGCTGTGATAGAACGTTAGGTCAGCTGTAATGGAGCTACATCTGGAAGCTGTGATAGAACGTTAGGTCTGCTGTAATGGAGCTACAGCTGGAAGCGGTGATAGAACGTTAGGTCTGCTGTAATGTAGCTACAGCTGGAAGCTGTGATAGAACGTTAGGTCAGCTGTAATGGAGCTACAGCTGGAAGCTGTGATAGAACTTTAGGTCTGCTGTAATGGAGCTACAGCTGGAAGCGGTGATAGAACGTTAGGTCAGCTGTAATGGAGCTACAGCTGGAAGCGGTGATAGAACGTTAGGTCTGCTGTAATGGAGCTACAGCTGGAAGCTGTGATAGAACGTTAGGTCTGCTGTAATGGAGCTACAGCTGGAAGCTATGATAGAACGTTAGGTCAGCTGTAATGGAGCTACAGCTGGAAGCTGTGATAGAACGTTAGGTCTGCTGTAATGTAGCTACAGCTGGAAGCTGTGATAGAACGTTAGGTCTGCTGTAATGGAGCTACAGCTGGAAGCTGTGATAGAACGTTAGGTCTGCTGTAATGGAGCTACAGCTGGAAGCTGTGATAGAACGTTAGGTCAGCTGTAATGGAGCTACAGCTGGAAGCGGTGATAGAACGTTAGGTCAGCTGTAATGGAGCTACAGCTGGAAGCGGTGATAGAACGTTAGGTCAGCTGTAATGGAGCTACAGCTGGAAGCTGTGATAGAACGTTAGGTCTGCTGTAATGGAGCTACAGCTGGAAGCTGTGATAGAACGTTAGGTCAGCTGTAATGGAGCTACAGCTGGAAGCGGTGATAGAACGTTAGGTCAGCTGTAATGGAGCTACAGCTGGAAGCGGTGATAGAACGTTAGGTCTGCTGTAATGGAGCTACAGCTGGAAGCTGTGATAGAACGTTAGGTCTGCTGTAAGGGAGCTACAGCTGGAAGCGGTGATAGAACGTTAGGTCTGCTGTAATGGAGCTACAGCTGGAAGCTGTGATAGAACGTTAGGTCTGCTGTAAGGGAGCTACAGCTGGAAGCTGTGATAGAACGTTAGGTCTGCTGTAATGGAGCTACAGCTGGAAGCGGTGATAGAACGTTAGGTCTGCTGTAATGGAGCTACAGCTGGAAGCGGTGATAGAACGTTAGGTCTGCTGTAATGGAGCTACAGCAGGAAGCTGTGATAGAACGTTAGGTCTGCTGTAATGGAGCTACAGCTGGAAGCGGTGATAGAACGTTAGGTCTGCTGTAATGGAGCTACAGCTGGAAGCTGTGATAGAACGTTAGGTCTGCTGTAATGGAGCTACAGCTGGAAGCTGTGATAGAACGTTAGGTCTGCTGTAATGGAGCTACAGCTGGAAGCTGTGATAGAACGTTAGGTCTGCTGTAATGGAGCTACAGCTGGAAGCTGTGATAGAACGTTAGATCTGCTGTAATGGAGCTACAGCTGGAAGCTGTGATAGAATGTTAGGTCTGCTGTAATGGAGCTACAGCTGGAAGCGGTGATAGAACGTTAGGTCTGCTGTAATGGAGCTACAGCTGGAAGCTGTGATAGAACGTTAGGTCTGCTGTAATGGAGCTACAGCTGGAAGCGGTGATAGAACGTTAGGTCTGCTGTAATGGAGCTACAGCTGGAAGCTGTGATAGAACGTTAGGTCTGCTGTAATGGAGCTACAGCTGGAAGCGGTGATAGAACGTTAGGTCAGCTGTAATGGAGCTACAGCTGGAAGCTGTGATAGAACGTTAGGTCTGCTGTAATGGAGCTACAGCTGGAAGCGGTGATAGAACGTTAGGTCTGCTGTAAGGGAGCTACAGCTGGAAGCGGTGATAGAACGTTAGGTCTGCTGTAATGGAGCTACAGCTGGAAGCTGTGATAGAACGTTAGGTCAGCTGTAATGGAGCTACAGCTGGAAGCTGTGATAGAACGTTAGGTCTGCTGTAATGGAGCTACAGCTGGAAGAGGTGATAGAACGTTAGGTCTGCTGTAATGGAGCTACAGCTGGAAGCTGTGATAGAACGTTAGGTCTGCTGTAATGGAGCTACAGCTGGAAGCTGTGATAGAACGTTAGGTCTGCTGTAATGGAGCTACAGCTGGAAGCTGTGATAGAACGTTAGGTCTGCTGTAATGGAGCTACAGCTGGAAGCTGTGATAGAACGTTAGGTCTGCTGTAATGGAGCTACAGCTGGAAGCTGTGATAGAACGTTAGGTCTGCTGTAATGGAGCTACAGCTGGAAGCTGTGATAGAACGTTAGGTCTGCTGTAATGGAGCTACAGCTGGAAGCTGTGATAGAACGTTAGGTCAGCTGTAATGGAGCTACAGCTGGAAGCTGTGATAGAACGTTAGGTCTGCTGTAATGGAGCTACAGCTGGAAGCTGTGATAGAACGTTAGGTCAGCTGTAATGGAGCTACAGCTGGAAGCTGTGATAGAACGTTAGGTCTGCTGTAATGGAGCTACAGCTGGAAGCTGTGATAGAACGTTAGGTCTGCTGTAATGGAGCTACAGCTGGAAGCTGTGATAGAACGTTAGGTCAGCTGTAATGGAGCTACAGCTGGAAGCTGTGATAGAACGTTAGGTCAGCTGTAATGGAGCTACAGCTGGAAGCTGTGATAGAACGTTAGGTCTGCTGTAATGGAGCTACAGCTGGAAGCTGTGATAGAACGTTAGGTCAGCTGTAATGGAGCTACAGCTGGAAGCTGTGATAGAACGTTAGGTCTGCTGTAATGGAGCTACAGCTGGAAGCGGTGATAGAACGATAGGTCTGCTGTAATGGAGCTACAGCTGGAAGCTGTGATAGAACGTTAGGTCTGCTGTAATGGAGCTACAGCTGGAAGCTGTGATAGAACGTTAGGTCTGCTGTAATGGAGCTACAGCTGGAAGCTGTGATAGAACGTTAGGTCTGCTGTAATGGAGCTACAGCTGGAAGCGGTGATAGAACGTTAGGTCTGCTGTAATGGAGCTACAGCTGGAAGCGGTGATAGAACGTTAGGTCTGCTGTAATGGAGCTACAGCTGGAAGCTGTGATAGAACGTTAGGTCAGCTGTAATGGAGCTACATCTGGAAGCTGTGATAGAACGTTAGGTCTGCTGTAATGGAGCTACAGCTGGAAGCGGTGATAGAACGTTAGGTCTGCTGTAATGTAGCTACAGCTGGAAGCTGTGATAGAACGTTAGGTCAGCTGTAATGGAGCTACAGCTGGAAGCTGTGATAGAACTTTAGGTCTGCTGTAATGGAGCTACAGCTGGAAGCGGTGATAGAACGTTAGGTCAGCTGTAATGGAGCTACAGCTGGAAGCGGTGATAGAACGTTAGGTCTGCTGTAATGGAGCTACAGCTGGAAGCTGTGATAGAACGTTAGGTCTGCTGTAATGGAGCTACAGCTGGAAGCTGTGATAGAACGTTAGGTCAGCTGTAATGGAGCTACAGCTGGAAGCGGTGATAGAACGTTAGGTCTGCTGTAATGTAGCTACAGCTGGAAGCTGTGATAGAACGTTAGGTCTGCTGTAATGGAGCTACAGCTGGAAGCTGTGATAGAACGTTAGGTCAGCTGTAATGGAGCTACAGCTGGAAGCTGTGATAGAACGTTAGGTCTGCTGTAATGGAGCTACAGCTGGAAGCTGTGATAGAACGTTAGGTCAGCTGTAATGGAGCTACAGCTGGAAGCGGTGATAGAACGTTAGGTCAGCTGTAATGGAGCTACAGCTGGAAGCGGTGATAGAACGTTAGGTCTGCTGTAATGGAGCTACAGCTGGAAGCGGTGATAGAACGTTAGGTCTGCTGTAATGGAGCTACAGCTGGAAGCTGTGATAGAACGTTAGGTCTGCTGTAATGGAGCTACAGCTGGAAGCGGTGATAGAACGTTAGGTCTGCTGTAATGGAGCTACAGCTGGAAGCTGTGATAGAACGTTAGGTCTGCTGTAATGGAGCTACAGCTGGAAGCTGTGATAGAACGTTAGGTCTGCTGTAATGGAGCTACAGCTGGAAGCTGTGATAGAACGTTAGGTCTGCTGTAATGGAGCTACAGCTGGAAGCTGTGATAGAACGTTAGGTCTGCTGTAATGGAGCTACAGCTGGAAGCTGTGATAGAATGTTAGGTCTGCTGTAATGGAGCTACAGCTGGAAGCGGTGATAGAACGTTAGGTCTGCTGTAATGGAGCTACAGCTGGAAGCTGTGATAGAACGTTAGGTCTGCTGTAATGGAGCTACAGCTGGAAGCGGTGATAGAACGTTAGGTCTGCTGTAATGGAGCTACAGCTGGAAGCTGTGATAGAACGTTAGGTCTGCTGTAATGGAGCTACAGCTGGAAGCTGTGATAGAACGTTAGGTCTGCTGTAATGGAGCTACAGCTGGAAGCTGTGATAGAACGTTAGGTCTGCTGTAATGGAGCTACAGCTGGAAGCTGTGATAGAACGTTAGGTCTGCTGTAATGGAGCTACAGCTGGAAGCTGTGATAGAACGTTAGGTCTGCTGTAATGGAGCTACAGCTGGAAGCTGTGATAGAACGTTAGGTCTGCTGTAATGGAGCTACAGCTGGAAGCTGTGATAGAACGTTAGGTCTGCTGTAATGGAGCTACAGCTGGAAGCTGTGATAGAACGTTAGGTCTGCTGTAATGGAGATACAGCTGGAAGCGGTGATAGAATGTTAGGTCTGCTGTAATGGAGCTACAGCTGGAAGCTGTGATAGAACGTTAGGTCAGCTGTAATAGAGCTACAGCTGGAAGCGGTGATAGAACGTTAGGTCAGCTGTAATGGAGCTACAGCTGGAAGCTGTGATAGAACGTTAGGTCAGCTGTAATGGAGCTACAGCTGGAAGCTGTGATAGAACTTTAGGTCTGCTGTAATGGAGCTACAGCTGGAAGCTGTGATAGAACGTTAGGTCAGCTGTAATGGAGCTACAGCTGGAAGCTGTGATAGAACGTTAGGTCTGCTGTAATGGAGCTACAGCTGGAAGCTGTGATAGAATGTTAGGTCTGCTGTAATGGAGCTACAGCTGGAAGCTGTGATAGAACGTTAGGTCTGCTGTAATGGAGCTACAGCTGGAAGCTGTGATAGAACGTTAGGTCTGCTGTAATGGAGCTACAGCTGGAAGCTGTGATAGAACGTTAGGTCTGCTGTAATGGAGCTACAGCTGGAAGCTGTGATAGAACGTTAGGTCTGCTGTAATGGAGCTACAGCTGGAAGCGGTGATAGAACGTTAGGTCTGCTGTAATGGAGCTACAGCTGGAAGCTGTGATAGAACGTTAGGTCAGCTGTAATGGAGCTACAGCTGGAAGCGGTGATAGAACGTTAGGTCTGCTGTAATGGAGCTACAGCTGGAAGCTGTGATAGAACGTTAGGTCTGCTGTAATGGAGCTACAGCTGGAAGCTGTGATAGAACGTTAGGTCAGCTGTAATGGAGCTACAGCTGGAAGCTGTGATAGAACGTTAGGTCAGCTGTAATGGAGCTACAGCTGGAAGCTGTGATAGAACGTTAGGTCTGCTGTAATGGAGCTACAGCTGGAAGCTGTGATAGAACGTTAGGTCTGCTGTAATGGAGCTACAGCTGGAAGCTGTGATAGAACGTTAGGTCTGCTGTAATGGAGCTACAGCTGGAAGCTGTGATAGAACGTTAGGTCTGCTGTAATGGAGCTACAGCTGGAAGCTGTGATAGAACGTTAGGTCTGCTGTAATGGAGCTACAGCTGGAAGCTGTGATAGAACGTTAGGTCAGCTGTAATGGAGCTACAGCTGGAAGCTGTGATAGAACGTTAGGTCTGCTGTAATGGAGCTACAGCTGGAAGCTGTGATAGAACGTTAGGTCTGCTGTAATGGAGCTACAGCTGGAAGCTGTGATAGAACGTTAGGTCTGCTGTAATGGAGCTACAGCTGGAAGCTGTGATAGAACGTTAGGTCTGCTGTAATGGAGCTACAGCTGGAAGCTGTGATAGAACGTTAGGTCTGCTGTAATGGAGCTACAGCTGGAAGCTGTGATAGAACGTTAGGTCTGCTGTAATGGAGCTACAGCTGGAAGCTGTGATAGAACGTTAGGTCAGCTGTAATGGAGCTACAGCTGGAAGCGGTGATAGAACGTTAGCTCTGCTGTAATGGAGCTACAGCTGGAAGCGGTGATAGAACGTTAGGTCTGCTGTAATGGAGCTACAGCTGGAAGCTGTGATAGAACGTTAGGTCTGCTGTAATGGAGCTACAGCTGGAAGCGGTGATAGAACGTTAGGTCTGCTGTAATGGAGCTACAGCTGGAAGCTGTGATAGAACGTTAGGTCTGCTGTAATGGAGCTACAGCTGGAAGCGGTGATAGAACGTTAGGTCTGCTGTAAGGGAGCTACAGCTGGAAGCTGTGATAGAACGTTAGGTCTGCTGTAATGGAGCTACAGCTGGAAGCTGTGATAGAACGTTAGGTCAGCTGTAATGGAGCTACAGCTGGAAGCTGTGATAGAACGTTAGGTCTGCTGTAATGGAGCTACAGCTGGAAGCTGTGATAGAACGTTAGGTCAGCTGTAATGGAGCTACAGCTGGAAGCTGTGATAGAACGTTAGGTCTGCTGTAATGGAGCTACAGCTGGAAGCGGTGATAGAACGTTAGGTCTGCTGTAATGGAGCTACAGCTGGAAGCTGTGATAGAACGTTAGGTCTGCTGTAATGGAGCTACAGCTGGAAGCTGTGATAGAACGTTAGGTCTGCTGTAATGGAGCTACAGCTGGAAGCTGTGATAGAACGTTAGGTCTGCTGTAATGGAGCTACAGCTGGAAGCTGTGATAGAACGTTAGGTCTGCTGTAATGGAGCTACAGCTGGAAGCTGTGATAGAACGTTAGGTCTGCTGTAATGGAGCTACAGCTGGAAGCTGTGATAGAACGTTAGGTCTGCTGTAATGGAGCTACAGCTGGAAGCTGTGATAGAACGTTAGGTCAGCTGTAATGGAGCTACAGCTGGAAGCGGTGATAGAACGATAGGTCTGCTGTAATGGAGCTACAGCTGGAAGCGGTGATAGAACGTTAGGTCTGCTGTAATGGAGCTACAGCTGGAAGCGGTGATAGAACGTTAGGTCAGCTGTAATGGAGCTACAGCTGGAAGCTGTGATAGAACGTTAGGTCAGCTGTAATGGAGCTACAGCTGGAAGCTGTGATAGAACGTTAGGTCAGCTGTAATGGAGCTACAGCTGGAAGCGGTGATAGAACGTTAGGTCAGCTGTAATGGAGCTACAGCTGGAAGCTGTGATAGAACGTTAGGTCTGCTGTAATGGAGCTACAGCTGGAAGCTGTGATAGAACGTTAGGTCTGCTGTAATGGAGCTACAGCTGGAAGCTGTGATAGAACGTTAGGTCTGCTGTAATGGAGCTACAGCTGGAAGCTGTGATAGAACGTTAGGTCAGCTGTAATGGAGCTACAGCTGGAAGCTGTGATAGAACGTTAGGTCTGCTGTAATGGAGCTACAGCTGGAAGCTGTGATAGAACGTTAGGTCTGCTGTAATGGAGCTACAGCTGGAAGCGGTGATAGAACGTTAGGTCTGCTGTAATGGAGCTACAGCTGGAAGCTGTGATAGAACGTTAGGTCAGCTGTAATGGAGCTACAGCTGGAAGCTGTGATAGAACGTTAGGTCTGCTGTAATGGAGCTACAGCTGGAAGCTGTGATAGAACGTTAGGTCTGCTGTAATGGAGCTACAGCTGGAAGCGGTGATAGAACGTTAGGTCTGCTGTAATGGAGCTACAGCTGGAAGCTGTGATAGAACGTTAGGTCAGCTGTAATGGAGCTACAGCTGGAAGCTGTGATAGAACGTTAGGTCTGCTGTAATGGAGCTACAGCTGGAAGCTGTGATAGAACGTTAGGTCTGCTGTAATGGAGCTACAGCTGGAAGCGGTGATAGAACGTTAGGTCTGCTGTAATGGAGCTACAGCTGGAAGCTGTGATAGAACGTTAGGTCTGCTGTAATGGAGCTACAGCTGGAAGCTGTGATAGAACGTTAGGTCTGCTGTAATGGAGCTACAGCTGGAAGCTGTGATAGAACGTTAGGTCTGCTGTAATGGAGCTACAGCTGGAAGCTGTGATAGAACGTTAGGTCTGCTGTAATGGAGCTACAGCTGGAAGCTGTGATAGAACGTTAGGTCAGCTGTAATGGAGCTACAGCTGGAAGCTGTGATAGAACGTTAGGTCTGCTGTAATGGAGCTACAGCTGGAAGCTGTGATAGAACGTTAGGTCAGCTGTAATGGAGCTACAGCTGGAAGCTGTGATAGAACGTTAGGTCTGCTGTAATGGAGCTACAGCTGGAAGCTGTGATAGAACGTTAGGTCTGCTGTAATGGAGCTACAGCTGGAAGCTGTGATAGAACGTTAGGTCAGCTGTAATGGAGCTACAGCTGGAAGCTGTGATAGAACGTTAGGTCAGCTGTAATGGAGCTACAGCTGGAAGCTGTGATAGAACGTTAGGTCTGCTGTAATGGAGCTACAGCTGGAAGCTGTGATAGAACGTTAGGTCAGCTGTAATGGAGCTACAGCTGGAAGCTGTGATAGAACGTTAGGTCTGCTGTAATGGAGCTACAGCTGGAAGCGGTGATAGAACGATAGGTCTGCTGTAATGGAGCTACAGCTGGAAGCTGTGATAGAACGTTAGGTCTGCTGTAATGGAGCTACAGCTGGAAGCTGTGATAGAACGTTAGGTCTGCTGTAATGGAGCTACAGCTGGAAGCTGTGATAGAACGTTAGGTCTGCTGTAATGGAGCTACAGCTGGAAGCGGTGATAGAACGTTAGGTCTGCTGTAATGGAGCTACAGCTGGAAGCTGTGATAGAACGTTAGGTCTGCTGTAATGGAGCTACAGCTGGAAGCTGTGATAGAACGTTAGGTCTGCTGTAATGGAGCTACAGCTGGAAGCTGTGATAGAACGTTAGGTCTGCTGTAATGGAGCTACAGCTGGAAGCTGTGATAGAACGTTAGGTCTGCTGTAATGGAGCTACAGCTGGAAGCTGTGATAGAACGTTAGGTCTGCTGTAATGGAGCTACAGCTGGAAGCTGTGATAGAACGTTAGGTCTGCTGTAATGGAGCTACAGCTGGAAGCTGTGATAGAACGTTAGGTCTGCTGTAATGGAGCTACAGCTGGAAGCTGTGATAGAACGTTAGGTCTGCTGTAATGGAGCTACAGCTGGAAGCTGTGATAGAACGTTAGGTCTGCTGTAATGGAGCTACAGCTGGAAGCGGTGATAGAACGATAGGTCTGCTGTAATGGAGCTACAGCTGGAAGCGGTGATAGAACGTTAGGTCTGCTGTAATGGAGCTACAGCTGGAAGCTGTGATAGAACGTTAGGTCAGCTGTAATGGAGCTACAGCTGGAAGCTGTGATAGAACGTTAGGTCTGCTGTAATGGAGCTACAGCTGGAAGCTGTGATAGAACGTTAGGTCTGCTGTAATGGAGCTACAGCTGGAAGCTGTGATAGAACGTTAGGTCTGCTGTAATGGAGCTACAGCTGGAAGCTGTGATAGAACGTTAGGTCTGCTGTAATGGAGCTACAGCTGGAAGCGGTGATAGAACGTTAGGTCTGCTGTAATGGAGCTACAGCTGGAAGCTGTGATAGAACGTTAGGTCTGCTGTAATGGAGCTACAGCTGGAAGCTGTGATAGAACGTTAGGTCAGCTGTAATGGAGCTACAGCTGGAAGCTGTGATAGAACGTTAGGTCTGCTGTAATGGAGCTACAGCTGGAAGCTGTGATAGAACGTTAGGTCTGCTGTAATGGAGCTACAGCTGGAAGCTGTGATAGAACGTTAGGTCTGCTGTAATGGAGCTACAGCTGGAAGCGGTGATAGAACGTTAGGTCAGCTGTAATGGAGCTACAGCTGGAAGCTGTGATAGAACGTTAGGTCTGCTGTAATGGAGCTACAGCTGGAAGCTGTGATAGAACGTTAGGTCTGCTGTAATGGAGCTACAGCTGGAAGCTGTGATAGAACGTTAGGTCAGCTGTAATGGAGCTACAGCTGGAAGCTGTGATAGAACGTTAGGTCTGCTGTAATGGAGCTACAGCTGGAAGCTGTGATAGAACGTTAGGTCTGCTGTAATGGAGCTACAGCTGGAAGCTGTGATAGAACGTTAGGTCTGCTGTAATGGAGCTACAGCTGGAAGCTGTGATAGAACGTTAGGTCTGCTGTAATGGAGCTACAGCTGGAAGCTGTGATAGAACGTTAGGTCTGCTGTAATGGAGCTACAGCTGGAAGCTGTGATAGAACGTTAGGTCTGCTGTAATGGAGCTACAGCTGGAAGCTGTGATAGAACGTTAGGTCTGCTGTAATGGAGCTACAGCTGGAAGCGGTGATAGAACGTTAGGTCAGCTGTAATGGAGCTACAGCTGGAAGCGGTGATAGAACGTTAGGTCTGCTGTAATGGAGCTACAGCTGGAAGCTGTGATAGAACGTTAGGTCTGCTGTAATGGAGCTACAGCTGGAAGCTGTGATAGAACGTTAGGTCTGCTGTAATGGAGCTACAGCTGGAAGCTGTGATAGAACGTTAGGTCTGCTGTAATGGAGCTACAGCTGGAAGCTGTGATAGAACGTTAGGTCTGCTGTAAGGGAGCTACAGCTGGAAGCTGTGATAGAACGTTAGGTCTGCTGTAATGGAGCTACAGCTGGAAGCTGTGATAGAACGTTAGGTCTGCTGTAATGGAGCTACAGCTGGAAGCTGTGATAGAACGTTAGGTCTGCTGTAATGGAGCTACAGCTGGAAGCTGTGATAGAACGTTAGGTCTGCTGTAATGGAGCTACAGCTGGAAGCTGTGATAGAACGTTAGGTCTGCTGTAATGGAGCTACAGCTGGAAGCTGTGATAGAACGTTAGGTCTGCTCTACAACGTGAAGCTGAAGCTGAATAAAGGTTAAAAAAATAAAAAATACCACGTAAACTGCTTATTTACAGCGGGAGACTCAGGACACTATTAAACTGTAAAACTTTTAAGGATCCGCCCCTTTTTACAAATTTTCGCCTAAAATGACATACCTAAATCTAATTGCCTTTAGCTCAGGACCTGAAACAAGGATATGCATATTCTTGGTACCATTCGAAAGAAAACACTTTGAATTTTGTGGAATTGTGAAAGGAATGTAGGAGAATATAACACAACAGATCTGGTAAAAGAGAAAACAACTGTTCTTTTGTATTTTTTTGAAATGCAAGAGAAAGGCCACTGTATTATTCCAGCCCAGGTGCAATTGAGATGTTGGCCACTAGATGGCAGCAGTGATGTGCAACGTTTTTGACTGATCCAATGAACCACTGTATTTCTGTTCAAAATGCCCAAATGTGCCTAATTTGTTTATTAATAACTTTTCATGTTCAAAACTGTGCACTCTCCTCAAACAATAGCATGGTATTATTTCACTGTAATAGCTACTGTAAATTGGACAGTGCAGTTAGATTAACAAGAATTTAAGGTTTCTGCCAATATCAGATATGTCTATGTCCTGGGAAATTGTCTTGTTACATACAACCTCATGCTAATCGCATTAGCCTACGTTAGCTCAACCGTCCCGTGGAAGGGACACCGATCCTGAATAAGGCTATAAAACTGTTTTTTTTGCAGTTTAATTTATGTAAAACAAGAACATTCAATATATTTAAGTATTTCTTTTTTAGATAGTGTTCAATGGCCAAACATTGTTTGTTAATCTCCTTCTTTGTTAATTTCCTGACCATCAGTGTAGTGGGATTATATTGGTATGTACATGCACCATTATTCTTAACTTCTCAGGTGTGTGAAAGAGATCTTGCCTCGAGGGGTTTCTGAGTAAAATGCACATGTCTCGTTTAGTGAATGTTTGACTTCCAGACAGTCGTGACTCTGAGAGCCGATGCAGAAATATGAGATGAGAGACAAATTGAACAACCAGACAGCAGCCAGGCTAACCACAAGAAAAAAAGGGGGAACTCAACATCCCATCCTTATACAGCACCTGTCAGGCCCTGCTGGTTGCTAGGCAACAACTCTCATCTTCTTCTCTTTGGTCTGATGCCGTCTGCTCTCTTTAATCTGCATACCATTAAAAACTCAACGTGGCGTTCTGCTGAGTACAGGGCTTTCAGTACCTCAGGGAAAGGCACAGTGTTACCGTGCTGAGACGGGAGACAGGAGAGAGGAGTGATGTTAGAGCTATGTATGTGGATCTGAGCTGTAGACAGGTTAGCAGCTGGCCCTAACTAGGCTGGCCTTAATAGCCAGAGAAAATCAGCCATTCAATTATACAAAAGCAATCTCAGTGTAAACAGCGGGGAAGATATGGACCAGACCTTTACCAGAGCTAGCTTTTTGGAAAGAGACATCCGTCCTCCAGGCAGCATGGTCTGCTGTTCTGGCTCTGTCTGGGTAAAATGTTGACAGGAAGTGGTTGTGTATTTAAATATAGTTTTGCTGCTTTTTCATGGTTGAGAAAAGGAGCAGATACTGTATATTATTATACATCTAGACATAACTGATACTGTACATTATTATACATCTAGATATAACAGATACTGTATATTATTATACATCTAGACATAACAGATACTGTATATTATTATACATGTAGACATAACAGATACTGTACATTATTATACATCTAGATATAACAGACTGTATATTATTATACATCTAGACATAACAGATACTGTATATTATTATATATCTAGATATAACAGATACTGTATATTATTATACATCTAGACATAACAGATACTGTATATTATTATACATCTAGACATACTGTATATTATTATATATCTAGATATAACAGATACTGTATATTATTATACATCTAGACATAACAGATACTGTATATTATTATATATCTAGACATACTGTATATTATTATATATCTAGATATAACAGATACTGTATATTATTATACATCTAGACATAACAGATACTGTATATTATTATACATCTACACATACTGTATATTATTATACATCTTGTCACAACTTCTGCCGAAGTTGATGCCTCTCCTTGTTCGGGCAGTGTTCGGCGGTCGATGTTGCCGGTCTTCTAGCCATCGCCGATCCATTTTTTATTTTCCATTTGTTTTGTCTCGTTTTCCCACACACCTGATTCTCATTTCCCTCATTATGTGTTACGTATTTAACCTTCTGTTTCCCCCATGTCTTTGTGTGGTATTGTTTATCTGTTTGCATTTATGCGTACGTTAGGCTGATTGCGCTGGGTTATGTTAAACCCATAT
>NW_024059423.1:0-35994 GCF_016432855.1 Salvelinus namaycush | reverse complement strand
TCATATCATAACACTAACCTACCCTCATATCATAACACTACATACAGACATGTCTACCACTAACCTACCCTCATATCATAACACTCATACAGACATGTCTACCACTAACCTACCCTCATATCATAACACTAACCTACCCCTCATATCATAACACTAACCTACCCTCATATCATAACACTACATACAGACATGTCTACCACTAACCTACCCTCATATCATGACACTAACCTACCCTCATATCATAACACTAACCTACCCCTCATATCATAACACTAACCTACCCCTCATATCATAACACTACATACAGACATGTCTACCACTAACCTACCCTCATATCATAACACTACATACAGACATGTCAACACTAACCTACCCCTCATATCATAACACTACATACAAACATGTCTACACTAACCACCCTCATATCATAACACTAACCTACCCTCATATCATAACACTACATACAGACATGTCTACCACTAACCTACCCTCATATCATAACACTAACCTACCCCTCATATCTAACACTAACCTACCCTCATATCATAACACTACATACAGACATGTCTACCACTAACCTACCTCATATCATGACACTAACCTACCCTCATATCATAACACTACATACAGACATGTCTAACACTAACCTACCCTCATATCATAACACTAACCTACCCTCATATCATAACACTAACCTACCCTCATATCATAACACTACATACAGACATGTCTACCACTAACCTACCCTCATATCATAACACTAACCTACCCTCATATCATAACACTAACCTACCCTCATATCATAACACTACATACAGACATGTCTACCACTAACCTACCCTCATATCATAACACTAACCTACCCTCATATCATAACACTAACCTACCCCTCATATCATAACACTACATACAGACATGTCTACCACTAACCTACCCTCATATCATAACACTACATACAGACATGTCTAACACTAACCTACCCTCATATCATAACACTACATACAAACATGTCTACCACTAACCAACCCTCATATCATAACACTAACCTACCCTCATATCATAACACTACATACAGACATGTCTACCACTAACCTACCCTCATATCATAACACTAACCTACCCTCATATCATAACACTAACCTACCCTCATATCATAACACTACATACAGACATGTCTACCACTAACCTACCCTCATATCATAACACTACATTCAGACATGTCTAACACTAACCTACCCTCATATCATAACACTAACCTACCCTCATATCATAACACTAACCTACCCTCATATCATAACACTACATACAGACATGTCTACCACTAACCTACCCTCATATCATAACACTAACCTACCCTCATATCATAACACTAACCTACCCTCATATCATAACACTAACCTACCCTCATATCATAACACTACATACAGACATGTCTACCACTAACATACCCTCATATCATAACACTACATACAGACATGTCAAACACTAACCTACCCTCATATCATAACACTAACCTACCCTCATATCATAACACTACATACAGACATGTCCAACACTAACCTACCCTCATATCATAACACTAACCTACCCTCATATCATAACACTAACCTACCCTCATATCATAACACTAACCTACCCTCATATCATAACACTACATACAGACATGTCTACCACTAACCTACCCTCATATCATAACACTACATACAGACATGTCCAACACTAACCTACCCTCATATCATAACACTAACCTACCCTCATATCATAACACTAAACTACCCTCATATCATAACACTAACCTACCCTCATATCATAACACTAACCTACCCTCATATCATAACACTACATACAGACATGTCTACCACTAACCTACCCTCATATCATAACACTACGTACAGACATGTCTACCACTAACCTACCCTCATATCATAACACTACATACAGACATGTCTACCACTAACCTACCATCATGTTATAACACTAACCTACCCCTCATATCATAACTCTACATACAGACATGTCTACCACTAACCTACCCTCATATCAAAACACTACATACAGACATGTCTACCACTAACCTACCCTCATATCAAAACACTACATACAGACATGTCTAACACTAACCTACCCTCATATCATAACACTACATACAGACATGTCTACCACTAACCTACCCTCATATCATAACACTAACCTACCCTCATATCATAACACTAACCTACCCTCATATCATAACACTAACCTACCCCTCATATCATAACACTACATACAGACATGTCTACCACTAACCTACCCTCATATCATAACACTACATACAGACATGTCTAACACTAACCAACCCTCATATCATAACACTAACCTACCCTCATATCATAACACTACATACAGACATGTCTAACACTAACCTACCCTCATATCATAACACTACATACAGACATGTCTACCACTAACCTACCCTCATATCATAACACTAACCTACCCTCATATCATAACACTACATACAGACATGTCTACCACTAACCTACCCTCATATCATAACACTAACCTACCCTCATATCATAACACTAACCTACCCTCATATCATAACACTACATACAGACATGTCTACCACTAACCTACCCTCATATCATAACACTACATACAGACATGTCTAACACTAACCTACCCTCATATCATAACACTAACCTACCCTCATATCATAACACTAACCTACCCTCATATCATAACACTACATACAGACATGTCTACCACTAACCTACCCTCATATCATAACACTAACCAACCCTCATATCATAACACTAACCTACCCTCATATCATAACACTACATACAGACATGTCTACTACTAACCTACCCTCATATCATAACACTACATACAGACATGTCTACCACTAACCTACCCTCATATCATAACACTAACCTACCCTCATATCATAACACTAACCTACCCTCATATCATAACACTACATACAGACATGTCTACCACTAACCTACCCTCATATCATAACACTACATACAGACATGTCTACCACTAACCTACCATCATGTTATAACACTAACTTACCCCTCATATCATAACTCTACATACAGACATGTCTACCACTAACCTACCCTCATATCATAACACTACATACAGACATGTCTACCACTAACCTACCCTCATATCATAACACTACATACAGACATGTCCAACACTAACCTACCCTCATATCATAACACTAACCTACCCTCATATCATAACACTAACCTACCCTCATATCATAACACTACAGACAGACATGTCTACCACTAACCTACCCTCATATCATAACACTACATACAGACATGTCTACCACTAACCTACCCTCATATCATAACACTAACCTACCCTCATATCATAACACTACATACAGACATGTCTAACACTAACCTACCCTCATATCATAACACTACATACAGACATGTCTACCACTAACCTACCCTCATATCATAACACTAACCTCCCCTCATATCATAACACTAACCTACCCCTCATATCATAACACTACATACAGACATGTCTACCACTAACCTACCCTCATATCATAACACTACATACAGACATGTCTAACACTAACCAACCCTCATATCATAACACTAACCTACCCTCATATCATAACACTACATACAGACATGTCTAACACTAACCTACCCTCATATCATAACACCAACCTACCCTCATATCATAACACTAACCTACCCTCATATCATAACACTACATACAGACATGTCTACCACTAACCTACCCTCATATCATAACACTAACCTACCCTCATATCATAACACTAACCTACCCTCATATCATAACACTACATACAGACATGTCTACCACTAACCTACCCTCATATCATAACACTACATACAGACATGTCTAACACTAACCTACCCTCATATCATAACACTAACCTACCCTCATATCATAACACTACATACAGACATGTCTACCACTAACCTACCCTCATATCATAACACTACATACAGACATGTCTACCACTAACCTACCCTCATATCATAACACTAACCTACCCTCATATCATAACACTACATACAGACATGTCTACCACTAACCTACCCTCATATCATAACACTAACCTACCCCTCATATCAAAACACTACATACAGACATGTCTACCACTAACCTACCCTCATATCATAACACTAACCTACCCTCATATCATAACACTACATACAGACATGTCTAACACTAACCTACCCTCATATCATAACACTAACCAACCCTCATATCATAACACTAACCTACCCTCATATCATAACACTAACCTACCCTCATATCATAACACTAACCTACCCTCATATCATAACACTACATACAGACATGTCTACCACTAACCTACCCCTCATATCATAACACTAACCTACCCTCATATCATAACACTAACCTACCCTCATATCATAACACTAACCTACCCTCATATCATAACACTACATACAGACATGTCTACCACTAACCTACCCTCATATCATAACACTAACCTACCCTCATATCATAACACTAACCTACCCTCATATCATAACACTAACCTACCCTCATATCATAACACTACATACAGACATGTCTACCACTAACCTACCCTCATATCATAACACTACATACAGACATGTCTACCACTAACCTACCCTCATATCATAACACTACATACAGACATGTCTACCACTAACCTACCCTCATATCATAACACTAACCTTACCCTCATATCATAACACTACATACAGACATGTCTACCACTAACCTACCCTCATATCATAACACTAACCTACCCTCATATCATAACACTAACCTACCCTCATATCATAACACTACAGACAGACATGTCTAACACTAACCTACCCTCATATCATAACACTACATACAGACATGTCTACCACTAACCTACCCTCCATATCATAACACTAACCTACCCTCATATCATAACACTACAAACACACATGTCTAACACTAACCTACCCTCATATCATAACACTACATACAGACATGTCTACCACTAACCTACCCTCATATCATAACACTAACCTACCCTCATATCATAACACTAACCTACCCTCATATCATAACACTAACCTACCCTCATATCATAACACTACATCACAGACATGTCTACCACTAACCTGCCCTCATATCATAACACTAACTGTAACGGCTTTCCTTCCAGGGGTGAAGGAGAGGACCAAAGTGCAGCGCGGCTAGTGTTCAACATGTTTAATTAAAGAACAAGGAAACACTACAAACAACTTACAAAATAACAACGTGAAAACCGCGACAGTCCTATCTGGTGCAGAACACAAACACAGAGACAGGAAACAAACACCACAAAATCCCAACACCAAACAAGCCTCCTATATATGATTCCCAATCAGGGACAACGATTGACAGCTGCCTCTGATTGAGAACCCTATTAGGCTGGACACAGAAACAGACGAACTAGACACACAACATAGAATTCCCACCCAGCTCACGTCCTGACCAACACTAAACAAGCAAAACACATAATAACTCTGGTCAGGACGTTACACTAACCTACCCCTCATATCATAACACTACATACAGACATGTCTAACACTAACCTACCCTCATATCATAACACTAACCTACCCTCATATCATAACACTAACCTACCCCTCATATCATTAAATGCAAATTCATTACTTAAAAATCATACAATGTGATTTTCTGGATTTTTGTTTTAGATTCCATCTCTCACAGTTGAAAATGTACCTTTGATAAAAATTACAGACCTCTACATGCTTTTGTAAGTAGGAAAACCTGCAAAATCGGCAGTGTATCAAATACTTGTTCTCCCCACTGTATATACTGTGTTCTAAACCATCTACTGCATCTTGCCTATGCCACACGACTATCTCTCATCCATGTATTTATATGTACATATTCTTATTCCATCCCTTTACATTTGTGTGTATAAGGTAGTTGTTGTGAATTTGTTAGATTACTTGTTAGATATTACTGCACTGTCGGAACTACATTTACATTTACATTTAAGTCATTTAGCAGACGCTCTTATCCAGAGCGACTTACACATTGGAAAGTTCCTACATATTCATCCTGGTCCCCCCGTGGGAATTGAACCCACAACCCTGGCGTTGCAAGCGCCATGCTCTACCAACTGAGCCACACGGGAAGAACAAGCATTTCGCTACACTCGCATTAACATCTGCTAACCATGTGTATGTGACCAATAACATTTGATTTGATTTGACTACACACACACTGACAAACACACACTACACACACACACTGACAAACACACACTACACACACACACTGACAAAAACACACACACACACACACTGACAAAAACACACACACACACACTCGAGCAACACACACTAACATTAACATTGTTTTAAACATTTTGATAAGTTTTAATGAAATGCTTAAAAAGCCAAAGTGTATGTACATATACAATAGATATGTAAATCTCAAAGGTACAATGGACTATTATGGCTTTACTGTCTTCATTATTTTAACAGACAAAATGAAGCCAAGATAATGACAAAACACATAGTTTCATATTTACACAAGTATTTACAAAAATGTTGGTTGACTTTCAGAAAATCTGGAGATTTTAAACCCAGATGGGTAGTCCATGTTGTACAAACAGTCAAATCACATGAGCTGTCTTTGTGATGTCACTTCCAAGATGGCGGAGCTGTGGTGACAACTCTTCATCTCTCTACGGTCCCAAGTGGCATCCTATTCTCATTAGAGGACTATATAGGGCTCTAGTTAAAAGTAGTGCACTATATATGGAATAGGGAGCCATTTGGGACACATGCCTTGTATTTTTGGTATTTTGGTATTTTATTAGGATCCCCAGTAGCTGTTGCAAAAGCAGCAGGTACTCTTCCTGGGGTCCAACATATATACTGTATACTGTAGATCCTATAGTCCTCCATTATTCTGGGTAGCTGGGCTGTAGAGTGGAGGGCATCTTATATCATCTTTGCGGCAGCTAGTGTTAGCATAGATGTCACAGCGTGGGAGACCGGTGGCTTGGCCAGCAGGGTTGGTTGTAGAGGCTTGGTCAGCAGGGTGGGTTGTAGAGGCTTGGCCAGCAGGGTTGGTTGTAGAGGCTTGGTCAGCAGGGTGGGTTGTAGAGGCTTGGCCAGCAGGGTGGGTTGTAGAGGCTTGGTCAGCAGGGTGGGTTGTAGAGTCTTGGCCAGCAGGGTAGGTTGTAGAGTCTTGGCTAGCAGGGTAGGTTGTAGAGGTTTGGCCAGCAGGGTTGGTTGTAGAGGCTTGGTCAGCAGGGTAGGTTGTAGAGTTGGTAGGTGAGTTGACAGTAGAGTAGACTGAAGAGATGACCACAGGTAGTGTGTGTGTCTGTCTGTCTGCCTCTCTGATCTCCTCATACATACAGTCAACCTGCATAGAGAACCAATGACAGTAAATACATGTTCAGATATGAAAAGAAGTTGAGGCCCTCAACCATCAACATGTTAGCCACTGTTTTTCTCCATGTAATGATAACAAGCTACAGCACAATCCCACTAGAGCAGGGGTGGGGGACGTCCGGCCTCCGGGACATATACGGCCTACGAGACCGTTTGATCAGGCCCCCGAGCCAATTCATAAATCTTTCTTTGTAAATAAAAAAGCTCTAGACGTTGTTTTTGCACAAAAATATATATTTTTTAATCCATGGAAATATGCTCGCAAGGTTTTACGGACTGAAGGATGAAGTAAACCAATTAATGGCGATGAAGGGAAACCTGTCACGGAACTGAGTGATGACAAGTGGATGTTTGATTTGGCCTCCATGGTGGACATAACCAAGTATCTGTCTAAGTTGAACGTCAAGCTCCAAGGGACCAGCTTCTCAGCGATCTGCTGTCAAACGTGAAATCGTTCGAAGCAAAATGAAAGCTGTGGCAAGTCCAACTAGAAAGGGGTAACACAGTGCATTTTCCTACTCTGCAAGGACAAGAGCCTGAGAGGACGTGGGAATATGCCGGTGAGTGTGGAAAGCTCGCCAAGGCATTTTGTGAGCGGTTTAAAGATGTGAAAAGTAAACAACTGGAATTGAACATATTTGCAACCCCGTTTAACGTGGAACCAGCGGATGTGCCGGATGGCCTACAACACAAAGTCATTGAGCTGCAAAGCAACGATGAGATCAAAGCCAGGTACAACAACCTCCTTCTCCTTGAGTTCTACAAAATGTACGTTAGCGCTGAGCAGTTTCCTGTTCTGAGGAGACATGCACTTAAATGTGCGTCTGTGTTCGGGACGACCTACTGCTGTGAGGAGTTATTTTCCAAACGGACTCTTGCAAAGACTTGATTCCACTCAAGACTGACTGACACAGACCTGGAAAACCAGCTGCGAGTAGCGTCATCTTCGCTGCCAGCTGACATCAAACGCCTCAACAAAGACAAGCAGTTTCAGCCATCGCATTAGAGGTGAGTTTCAACAAGTAATCATAATAACAACAGCATTATATACAATACTAATACTTATTTAAATAGGAATAGCACTTTTCTAAATACTCAAGAACACAAGAAACATCATATAACTCATATTAACTATAAAACCAATGTCAGTGATTTAAAGTCACATTAAAACATGAATAAAGCAGAAAATTGCCTTTAATAATATGGCCCCCAAATTAATTAATAAATATCCAAACGGCCCTTGATGGCAAAAGGGTTCCCCACCCCTGCACTAGAGGCTGTAGACTCACACACTCAACCCTTAGATGTTAAGTTTACCACCTCCCTGTCTATCACCTCTACACTACAAGTTATTATGGACAAACACACACACACCCTTGTGTCTCTCACCTCTCCAGTAGGGTCAGGTTGTGTGTTGGAGGAGACTGGTGGTGGTGTTCTCCTGGTTCCTCTCCTCTGTCTGTAGAACAGGAGCAGGACCAGTCCTAACACTGTCACCTTGGCTACCAGACCAACACTGGTCCACACCATCAGACCTGACCACAGACAGGAGAGACTTTACAGAGTACTGTATATATCATAGATACCATCAGACTTGACCACAGACAGGAGGAGAGACTTTACAGAGTACTGTATATATTATAGATACCATCAGACCTGACCACAGACAGGAGGAGAGACTTTACAGAGTACTGTATATATCATAGATACCATCAGACCTGACCACAGACAGGAGGAGAGACTTTACAGAGTACTGTATATATCATAGATACCATCAGACCTGACCACAGACAGGAGGAGAGACTTTACAGAGTACTGTATATATCATAGATACCATCAGACCTGACCACAGACAGGAGGAGAGACTTACAGAGTACTGTATATATCATAGATACCATCAGACCTGACCACAGACAAGAGGAGAGACTTTACAGAGTACTGTATATATTATAGATACCATCACACCTGACCACAGATATTAACATATTGTATATAGTTGATTCCGTCTATATTATGTGATAGCCTGAAAGAATTGTATAACATCATATTAAAGTTGTCTGAATGTGATAGAATGATGGAAGTGACAGGTCCATCACACCTGCTCTCTGTGAAGGACCAACACTGATGTCTCCAGATGGCAGGAAGGTTGTGGAGAGGTCAGAGGATGTTGTAGAGAGGTTTGGGAGGGTTGTAGAGAGGTTTGGTAAGGTTGTAGAGACATGTGGTCTGGAGGTGACAGGTGACGGTTTAGGAGTGGGAGGAGCTAAGTGTAAAAATAAATAATACTTTAGCTTTTCTCTCGCTGGACGTACAGTGCCTTCAGAAAGTATTCAGACCCCTTGACTTTTTCCACATTTTGTTTCGTTACAGCCTTATGCTAAAAAAAAATGTCATCCTCAGCAATCTACACACAATACCCCATAATGAGAAAGTGAAAACAGGTTCTTAGAAATGTTTGCAATTAATCTAAAAAATAAAATAAAGAAATTACATAAGTATTCAGACCCTTTGCTATGAGACTCTAAATTGAGCTCAGGTGCATCCTGTTTCCATTGATCGTCCTTGAGATGTTTCTTCAACTTGATTGGAGTCCAACTGTGGTAAATTCAATTGATTGGACATGAAAAAGGCACACACCTGTCTATGGAAAGGCACACACCGGTCTATGTAAGGTCTCACAGTTGACAGTGCCTGGCAGAGCAAAAACCAAGCCATGAGGTCGAAGGAATTGTCCGTAGAGCTCCGAGACAGGATTGTGTCGAGGCACATATCTGGGAAAGGGTACCAAAACAATTCTGCAGCATTGAAGGTCCACAAGAGCACAGTGGCCTCCATCATTCTTAATTGGAAGAAGTTTGGAACCACCAAGACTCTTCCTAGAGCTGGCCAGCCGGCCAAGCTGAGCAATCGGGGGAGAAGGGCCTTGGTCAGGGAGGTCACTCTGACAGAGCTCCAGAGTTCCTCTGTGGCGATGGGAGAACCTTCCAGAAGGACAACCATCTCCGCAGCACTCCACCAATCAGGCTTTTATGGTAGAGTGGCCAGACAGAAGCCACTCCTCGGTAAAAGGCACATGACAGCCTGCTTGGAGTTTGCCAAAAGGCACCTAAAAACTTGCAGACCATGAGAAACAAGATTCTCTGGTCTGATGAAACTAAGATTGAACTCTTTGGCCTGAATGTCAAGCGTCACGTCTGGAGGAAACCTGGCACCATCCCTACGGTGAAGCACGGTGGTTACAGCATCATGCTGTGGGGATGTAAGCTAAGTACAGAGAGATCCTAGATGAAAACCTGCTCCAGAGCGCTTAGGACCTCAGACTGTGTGAAGGTTTACCTTCCAACAGGACAATGACCAAAAGCACACAGCAAAGAACGCAGGAGTGGCTTTGAGACAAGTCTCTGAATGTCCTTGAGTGGCCCAGCAAGAGCCCGGATTGAACTCGATCAAACATCTCTGGAGAGACCTGAAAATAGCTATGCAGCAACGTTCCCCATCCAACATGACAGAGCTTGAGAGGATATACAAAGAAGAATGGGAGAAACTCCCCAAATACAGGTGTGCCAAGCTTGTAGCGTCATACATAAGAAAACTCAATGCTGCAATCGCTGTCAAAGGTGATTCAACAAAGTACTGAGTAACGGTCTGAATACTTATGTAAATGTGATATTTCAGATTTTTTATTTGATAAATTAGCAAACATTCTAAAAACCTGTTTTTGCCTTGTCATTATGGGGTATTGTGTGTAGATAGATGAGGAAAAAAACTACTTAATACATTTTGAATAAGGCTGTAACGTAAACAAATGTGGAAAAGTCAAGGGGTCTGAATACTTTTCAAAGGCACCATAAGACATTAAGCCTAAAAACAAGCGTTTTGAATTTAACAAGGCAAATGTGATTGTGTTCACTTACCATCTGTAACTGTGAGATGCACCTCTTGGTATGTGTCTGGGCCATATCTCTCCACTCCACACCAGTAGGTCCCAGAGTCTGTCTTCATCAGGTTCTTGATGGTCACATAGAAGACTCCATTTCCCTTGTCTTCTATACTGTATCTACCTTGAGTTACATTCTTACTCCCCTTCGTTTCAACCAGAATGTCTCCATCAGACATGTCCCCTTGCAGAAGTATTTGTTGTTGGTCCCTGCCCAAGTGAACGAGCAGCCGAACATCACTTGTCCTCCCACCACCTCCTTAATGACATCTGACTCCACAACACACAGAGCTGTCAAACAGAAACACACAGTACACAACTGATGACCTGTGAGATGTACTTTAACCCTGCTCAATCTAACTTTAACCCTGCTCAAATCTAACTTTAACCCTGCTCAAATGTAACTTTAACCCTGCTCAAATCTAACTTTAACCCTGCTCAAATCTAACTTTAACCCTGCTCAAATGTAACTTTAACCCTGCTCAAATCTAACTTTAACCCTGCTCAAATGTAACTTTAACCCTGCTCAAATCTAACTTTAACCCTGCTCAAATCTTACTTTAACCCTGCTCAAATCTTACTTTAACCCTGCTCAATCTAACTTTAACCCTGCTCAAATCTTACTTTAACCCTGCTCAAATCTAACTTTAACCCTGCTCAAATCTAACTTTAACCCTGCTCAAATCTTACTTTAACCCTGCTCAAATCTAACTTTAACCCTGCTCAAATCTTACTTTAACCCTGCTCAAATCTAACTTTAACCCTGCTCAAATCTAACTTTAACCCTGCTCAAATCTTACTTTAACCCTGCTCAAATCTAACTTTAACCCTTGCTCAAATCTAACTTTAACCCTGCTCAAATTTAACTTTAACCTCTGCTCAAATCTAACTTTAACCCTGCTCAAATCTAACTTTAACCCTGCTCAAATCTAACTTTAACCCTGCTCAAATCTAACTTTAACCCTGCTCAAACCTGACTTTAACCCTGCTCAAATCTTACTTTAACCCTGCTCAAATCGTACTTTAACCCTGCTCAAACCTGACTTTAACCCTGCTCAAATGTACTTTAACCCTGCTCAAATTGTACTTTAACCCTGCACAAATTGTACTTTAACCCTGCACAAACACAGGTAAAATAACAACATATCAAACATTTTAAGTTCAGTTCATTATGTGGAAAACAAACTCAGAACTGTAAAACGTTCTGGCTTCTTACAGACAAATACATATCTTATTCCTTATGTACTATATGATCAAGACAGTATTATAGAACCTGATACAGACAGACAGACAGACAGACAGACAGACAGACAGACAGACAGACAGACAGACAGACCGACACCACAATAGAAACAGACAGACAGACAGAAGACAGACAGACAGACAGACAGACAGACAGACAAGACAGACAGACAGAACTCACCTGAAGAGGAGACAGCAAGAGACAACATGGTGTAATCTTCAATTCTGGACAGTTACTCCTCAGTTACTATACTGTTAAAGTTACTTTACCACCACAGTTACTATACTGTTAAAGTTACTTTACCACCCCAGTTTACTATACTGTTAAAGTTACTTTACCACCACAGTTACTATACTGTTAAAGTTACTTTACCACCCTAGTTACTATACTGTTAAAGTTACTTTACTACCAGCTAGTTCAGGTCCACAACAGAGTCTCTGTCAGCTACACACTTGACAGCTGGGTGTTTCTGAAACGCTCTGTCTTCCTTAAATGAAGCTCCTCCCTCATCTGACACTCCACCCCTCTCCTCTACCTCTCTTTCCCTCTTTATCTAGTTCTCTTTCTCTGTCTTTTTGTCTCTGTCTTTTGTCTCTGTCTGTCATTAAATAAAATTAAACTCAAAGGGCTTTATTGGCATGGGAAACTTACATGCCAAAGCAGAGAGTCTGTCTCTCTGTCTCTGCTGTCTCTGTCTCTGTCTCTGTCGCTGTCTCTGTCTCTGTCGCTGTCTGTCTCTGTCGCTGTCTCTGTCTCTGTCGCTGTCCTCTGTCTCTGTCTCGCTCTCGCTCAATTTCAATTTAAGGGCTTTATTGGCATGGTGAAACATATGTTAACATTGCCTTAGCAAGTGAAGTAGATAATAAACAATGTGAATTAAACAATCAAAATGAACAGTCTCTCTTTCTCTCTGCATGTCAAGGAGATGAGTATAGTGATGGTGGTGGTGGAGGGGGAGGGCATTAGCCTACACATCCTGATGATTTCTCTGTAGTGACCTCAGTGTCTGCAGGCCTGTGTGCTGCAGAGTGAAAACTGGTTCAAACCGGCCGGAGGTTAGATTCTAAACCACCAGACAACTCAGCTAGCTGTGGTGACTAAGTGTTAAAACTGTCAATATCTCTGTTCTAAAGTTACCATGTTTGTTTCAGCAGAGGAGGAACACATTGTTGAGATGATGACATTATAGTTACATTATACATCAATATATTTATAACTTTTTTCTGACATGTCATTGATCCAAATACAATCTTTGTAAATGATCAACTCAACAGATGAGTTTCTGAACAGAAGAAACATCCCTCCTCTACAACCCAACTCCCCCTTAATGAATGATGTCATCACATAACAGACAAGCTACTGAGATCTCAGTAAACCAACAGAACGACCTCCACATCGCCCCCTACAGACTGTTATCAGTACTGATGAATAAATCGACTATAATCTCCACCACCAGTCGTCTCTCTCTCTATTGATCCTGGGGGACGAGGTTACAGTCTAATAAACTACATGTTTCAACTCAGTCAATTCAATAAGTAAAGTGAAATTCCATTCATGGATTGAGACAGACAAGTCCATATAGAAAATGATGGTCATCAATAATCAATTGAATTGCTTTTCATTGTCTGTAATGAAATGGAATTAAAGAAAATGTCATTGGACCCCAGCTCTGGTAACAAGAAGACTGTGTCACAACCAGACGATCAGACAACCTCTTCTCTTCAGACTACACACCATAGAATTACATATTACTCCTGTTACAGTACCTTCACTACACCCTACACTGCTCCTGTTACAGTACCTTCACTACACCCTACACTACTACTGTTACAGTACCTTCACTACACCCTACACTACTCCTGTTACAGTACCTTCACTACACCCTACACTACTCCTGTTACAGTACCTTCACTACACCCTACACTACTCCTGTTACAGTACCTTCACTACACCCTACACTACTCCTGTTATAGTACCTTCACTACACCCTACACTACTCCTGTTACAGTACCTTCACTACACCCTACACTACTCCTGTTACAGTACCTTCACTACACCCTACACTACTCCTGTTACAGTACCTTCACTAATCCTGTTACAGTACCTTCACTACACCCTACAGTACTCCTGTTACAGTACCTTCACTACACCCTGCACTACTCTTGTTACAGTACCTTCACTACACCCTACACTACTCCTGTTACAGTACCTTCACTACACCCTAGACTACTCCTGTTACAGTACCTTCACTACACCCTACACTACTCCTGTCGCAGTACCTTCACTACACCCTAGACTACTCCTGTTACAGTACCTTCACTACACCCTACACTACGCCTGTCACAGTACATTCACTACACCCTACACTAATCCTGTTACAGTACCTTCACTACACCCTAGACTACTCCTGTTATAGTACCTTCACTACACCCTACACAACTCCCGTTACAGTACCTTCACTACACCCTACACAACTCCTGTTACATTACCTTCACTACACCCTACACAACTCCTGTCACAGTACCTTCACTACACCCTACACTACTCCTGTCACAGTACCTTCACTACACCCTACACTACTCATGTTACAGTACCTTCACTACACCCTCCACTACTCCTGTTGCAGTACCTTCACTACACCCTACACTACTCATGTTACAGTACCTTCACTACACCCTAGACTACTCCTGTTACAGTACCTTCACTACACCCTACACAACTCCTGTTACAGTACCTTCACTACACCCCAGACTACTCCTGTTACAGTACCTTCACTACACCCTACACTACTCCTGTTACAGTACCTTCACTACACCCTACACAACTCCTGTTACAGTACCTTCACTACACCCTACACTACTCCTGTTATAGTACCTTCACTACACCCTACACTACTCCTGTTATAGTACCTTCACTACACCCTACACAACTCCTGTTACAGTACCTTCACTACACCCTACACTACTCCTGTCACAGTTCCTTCACTACACCCTACACTACTCCTGTTATAGTACCTTCACTACACCCTACACTACTCCTGTTATAGTACCTTCACTACACCCTACACAACTCCTGTTACAGTACCTTCACTACACCCTAGACTACTCCTGTTACAGTACCTTCACTACACCCTACACTACTCCTGTTACAGTACCTTCACTACACCCTAGACTACTCCTGTTACAGTACCTTCACTACACCCTAGACTACTCCTGTTACAGTACCTTCACTACACCCTACACTACTCCTGTTACAGTACCTTCACTACACCCTACACTACTCCTGTTATAGTACCTTCACTACACCCTACACAACTCCTGTTACAGTACCTTCACTAGACCCTACACTACTCCTGTCACAGTTCCTTCACTACACCCTACACTACTCCTGTTATAGTACCTTCACTACACCCTACACTACTCCTGTTATAGTACCTTCACTACACCCTACACAACTCCTGTTACAGTACCTTCACTACACCCTAGACTACTCCTGTTACAGTACCTTCACTACACCCTACACTACTCCTGTTACAGTACCTTCACTACACCCTACACTACTCCTGTTACAGTATCTTGTAGATTCTACAGTATCTTAGGGTAGCTGGGCTGTAGAGTAGATGGAATCATCCTGGGTTCCACTGGCTGTTGGAGGTCTTGAGGAGACTCTAGAATCTTTGGGTAGATCCACATTGGAGTAGATGAGAGAAGCTGGGTGATCTGCAGTAGAATAGCTTGGATTTATATATCTTTGGGAAGTCCACAGTAGAATAACATGGCAGGTTAGGATAATTAACGTGGGAGGTTAGTAGAAATAAAATAGCAGGTTAGGAAAATGTACATTGCCATTCAGGATAACTAACGTGGCAGGTTAAGAAAATCAGGTTAAGGTTAGGAAAAGAGTTAGGGTTAGCTAAAATGCTACAAGGAAGCAGCAAGTAGCCACTCATATAGACATTAATTGACCACCAAACTGCCCAATTAGCTCTTAGGTTTCCATAGAACCATTTATGTTGCTCTTCCCACTTATTTGGCAACGCCCTGTTTCAAACACACTCCACCTATGCAGTTACACATGAATCTGTGGAATACCTGCGGCAGAGCTAGCAGGGTAGGTTGTAGAGGCTTGACCAGCAGGGTAGGTTGTTGGGTCTTGGCCAGCAGGGTAGGTTGTAGAGGCTTGACCAGCAGGGTAGGTTGTTGGGTCTTGGCCAGCAGGGTAGGTTGTAGAGGCTTGACCAGCAGGGTAGGTTGTAGAGACTTGACAAGCAGGGTAGGTTGTAGAGGCTTGACCAGCAGGATAGGTTGGTGATTTGACAGTGGAGTAGACTACAGAGATGACCACAGGGAGTGTGTCTGTCTGTCTGTCTGCCTCTCTGATCTCCTCATACACACAGTCAACCTGCATAGAGAACCGATGACAATTACTACAGACATGGTCAATATGGAAAAGAGTGGAGGCCCTCAGCCAATGTGATTCAAGGTTCAACAGAAAAATGTAAATTAAGAACTACATGGTTAATATGGCTGCATTTACACAGGCAGCCCTTTAATTGGTAAATATCTAATCTGATTGGTCAAAAGACCAGTCGTTAAGATCAGAATTGGGCTGCCTGTGTAAGCGCAGCCTATGAGTCTGAGAATCCATTATCTGTTGAAACTGAGCTTTCTAATGAACAAGTGTTGTTTGCAGCAGGTTCTTCATGTTGACAGATTGAGGAATGATAACAGACTACAGTAGAAACCCACTAGAGGCTGTAGACTCACACACTCAACCCTAGTTTACCACCTCCCTGTCGATCACCTCTACACTACAGGTTGTTATGGACACACACACACACCCTTATATCTCTCACCTCTCCAGTAGGGTCAGGTTGTGTGTTGGAGGAGACTGGTGGTGGTGTTCTCCTGGTTCCTCTCCTCTGTCTGTAGAACAGGAGTAGGACCAGTCCTAACACGGTCACCATGACTACCAGACCAGCACTGGTCCACACCATCAGACCTGATCACAGACAGGAGGAGAGACTTTACAGAGTACTGTATATATCATAGATACCATCAGACCTGACCACAGACAGGAGGAGAGACTTTACAGAGTACTGTATATATCATAGATACCATCAGACCTGACCACAGACAGGAGGAGAGACTTTACAGAGTACTGTATATATCATAGATACCATCAGACCTGATCACAGACAGGAGGAGAGACTTTACAGAGTACTGTATATATCATAGATACCATCAGACCTGACCACAGACAGGAGGAGAGATTTTACAGAGTACTGTATAAATTATAGATACCATCAGACCTGACCACAGACAGGAGGAGAGACTTTACAGAGTACTGTATAAATTATAGATACCATCAGACCTGACCACAGACAGGAGGAGAGACTTTATGAGGGTTGAACAAAGCTGGTGAGTTTGCTAAAATTACCAGGTTTTTCAGAAATTACCAGATTTTTGCAACCCCTATGCTTTCCAGACTATAAATATCATAGATGGATACATACAACTGTCATTTGGTCGGCTGGATGGTAGACTGGTGGATAGATCAGTCAATAAGATAAGGTATGCTGGGTGGTAGACTGGTGGATAGATCCGTCAATAAGATAAGGTAGGCTGGGTGGTAGACTGGTGGATAGATCAGTCAATAAGATAAGGTAGGTTGGATGGTAGACTGGTGGATAGATCAGTCAATAAGATAAGGTAGGTTGGATGGTAGACTGGTGGATAGATCAGTCAATAAGATAAGGTAGGCTGGATGGTAGACTGGTGGATAGATCAGTCAATAAGATAAGGTAGGTTGGATGGTAGACTGGTGGATAGATCAGTCAATAAGATAAGGTAGGCTGGATGGTAGACTGGTGGATAGATCAGTCAATAAGATAAGGTAGGTTGGATGGTAGACTGGTGGATAGATCAGTCAATAAGATAAGGTAGGCTGGATGGTAGACTGGTGGATAGATCAGTCAATAAGATAAGGTAGTCTGGGTGGTAGACTGGTGGATAGATCAGTCAATAAGATAAGGTAGGTTGGATGGTAGACTGGTGGATAGATCAGTCAATAAGATAAGGTAGGCTGGATGGTAGACTGGTGGATAGATCAGTCAATAAGATAGGTAGGTTGGATGGTAGACTGGTGGATAGATCAGTCAATAAGATAAGGTAGGCTGGATGGTAGACTGGTGGATAGATCAGTCAATAAGATAAGGTAGGTTGGATGGTAGACTGGTGGATAGATCAGTCAATAAGATAAGGTAGGTTGGATGGTAGACTGGTGGATAGATCAGTCAATAAGATAAGGTAGGCTGGATGGTAGACTGGTGGATAGATCAGTCAATAAGATAAGGTAGGTTGGATGGTAGACTGGTGGATAGATCAGTCAATACGATAAGGTAGGCTGGATGGTAGACTGGTGAGATAGATCAGTCAATAAGATAAGGTAGGTTGGATGGTAGACTGGTAGGATAGATCAGTCAATAAGATAAGGTAGGCTGGATGGTAGACTGGTGGATAGATCAGTCAATAAGATAAGGTAGTTGGATGGTAGACTGTAGATAGATCAGTCAATAAGATAAGGTAGACTGGATGGTAGGACTGTGGATAGATCAGTCAATATGATAAGGTAGGTTGGATGGTAGATTGGTGGATAGATCAGTCAATAAGATAAGGTAGGTTGGATAGTAGACTGGTAGATAGATCAGTCAATAAGATAAGGTAGGCTTGGATGGTAGACTGTAGATTAGATCAGTCAATAAGATAAGGTAGGTTGGATGGTAGACTGGTGGATATATCAGTCAATAAGGATAAGTAAAGCTGGATGGTAGACTGGCTGGATAGATAGGCAATCAGATAAGGTAGATTGGATGGTAGACTGGTGGATAGATCAGTCAATAAGATAAGGTAGGCTGGATGGTAGACTGGTGGATAGATCAGTCAATAAGAAAAGGTAGGTTGGATGGTAGACTGGTGGATAGATCAGTCAATAAGATAAGGGTAGGTTGGATGGTAGACTGGTGGATAGATCAGTCAATAAGATAAGGTAGTTGGATGTAGTAGACTGGTGGATAGATCAGTCAATAAGATAAGTAGGCTGGATGGTAGACTGGTGGATAGAACAGTCAGTAAGATAAGGTAGGTTGGATGGTAGATTGGTGGATAGATCAGTCAATAAGATAAGGTAGGTTGGATGGTTAGACTGGTGGATAGATCAGTCAATAAGATAAGGTAGACTGGATGGTAGACTGGTGGATAGAACAGTCAGTAAGATAAGGTAGGTTGGATGGTAGACTGGTGGATAGATCAGTCAATAAGATAAGGTAGGCTGATGGTAGACTGGTGGAAGATCAGTCAATAGATAAGGTTAGGCCTGGATGGTAGACTGGCGGATAGATCAGGCAATAAGATAAGGTATGTTGGATGGTAGACTGGTGGATAGATCAGTCAATAAGATAAGGTAGGTTGGATGGTAGACTGGTGGATAGATCAGTCAATAAGATAATGGTAGGCTGGATGGTAGACTGGTGGATAGAACAGTCAGTAAGATAAGGTAGGTTGATGGTAGATTGGTGTATAGATCAGTCAATTAAGATAAGGTAGGTTGGATGGTAAACTGGTGGATAGATCAGTCAATAAGATAAGGTAGGCTGGATGGTAGACTGGTGGATAGAACAGTCAGTAAGATAAGGTAGGCTGGATGGTAGACTGGTGGATAGATCAGTCAATAAGATAAGGTAGGTAGGATGGTAGATTGGTGGATAGATCAGTCAATAAGATAAGGTATGTTGGATGGTAGACTGGTGGATAGATCAGTCAATAAGATAAGGTAGGTTGGATGGTAGGACTGGTGGATAGATCAGTCAGTAAGATAAGGTAGGTTGGATGGTAGATTGGTGTATAGATCAGTCAATAAGATAAGGTAGGTTGGATGGTAAACTGGTGGATAGATCAGTCAATAAGATAAGGTAGGCTGGATGGTAGACTGGTGGATAGAACAGTCAGTAAGATAAGGTAGGCTGGATGGTAGACTGGTGGATAGATCAGTCCAATAAGATAAGGTAGGTAGGATGGTAGATTGGTGGATAGATCAGTCAATAAGATAAGGTAGGTTGGATGGATGGTAGATTGGTGGATAGATCAGTCAATAAGATAAGGTAGGTTGGATGGTGGTCAGTTGTGTGATCGGACAGACAGACAGACAGACAGACAGACAGACAGACAGACAGACAGACAGACAGACAGACAGACAGACAGACAGACAGACAGACAGACAGACAGACAGACAGACAGACAGACAGACAGACAGACAGACAGACAGACAGACAGACAGACAGACAGACAGACAGACAGACAGACAGACAGACAATAAAGATGTGATTAAGGAAGACTTCAATATCTTGCTAGCTCTGGGATGACAAAAATAAAGTAAGAAACTTGACTATCTTACTAGCTCTGGGATGACAAATATAAAGGAAGAGACAGAGTAAGATAGTGATCAGAGTAACCATAGCAACAGAGGCCATGGTATCAGCAGCTGCTTCCCACAAAACCTCAAATGTTGCATCACTTCCTGCATCCCCATGACAACATAGTCCCTGCTATAACATAATAGAACACCATTATATATTTTAGGCACCACTGAAATCAGTAGACATGAAACTTAACAGCACTCTGTCCTGCAAGAGAGTATTCCTTGGGAGGAGAATCGAGAGAGAGAGAGAGAGAGAGAGAGTTTGAGTGAAAAAAAGAGAGAGAGAGAGAGAAGAAGTGACATTTGTCCAATGCTTGAACAGGTACAATTGATTTTCATCCAGCATTACAGCATTTTCATATCACAACATATTAATTGTAATGTCTAAAATGAGAGATTCATCATACCAGGTCTTGATAGACGGCCCTTGAAGTCTCCAGATGCCAGAAACGTTGTGGAGAGGTTAGAGGATGTTGTTAGGTTTGGGAGGGTTGTGGATGTGTTTGGGGGTGTTGTAGAGAGGTTTGGGAGGGTTGTGGAGGTGTTTGGGGATGTTGTAGAGAGGTTTTGGAGGGTTGTAGAGATGTTAGAAGATGTTGTAGAGAGGTTTGGGAAGGTTGAGGAGACATGGGGTCTGGAGACAGTGGAGGTTGTAGAAGTGTGAGGAGCTGTGAGTCAATAGAAAGAGAGGACACAAATACAGTCACCATTTTGTTCCTTTCTCATGATGCCAGGAAGCCTCTAACAAAAAATAAGCTTAGAATTTAAGACAACTGTTATTGAGTGTTCACTTACCATCTGTAACTGTGAGATTCACCTCTTGGAACGTGTTCTTTATAGTTCGTTCCACTCCACACCAGTAGGTCCCAGAGTCTGACTTCATCAGGTTCTTGATGGTCACATAGAATACATTTCCCTTGTCTTCTATACTGTATCTACTTTGAGTTACATTCTTACTCCTCTTAGTTTCAACCAGAATGTCTCCATCAGAACATGTCCCCTTGCAGAAGTATTTGATGTTGTTCCCTGCCAATGTGAACGAGCAGCCGAACATGACATGTCCTCCACCCACCCCCGTCACATTAATGACATCTGACTCCACAACACACAGAGCTGTCAAACAGAAACACACAGTACAGTCACAACTGATGACCTGTGAGGTATACTTTAACCCTGCTCAAATCTAACTTTAACCCTGCTCAAATCTAACTTTAACCCTGCTCAAATCTAACTTTAACCCTGCTCAAATCTAACTTTAACCCTGCTCAAATCTAACTTTAACCCTGCTCAAATCTAACTTTAACCCTGCTCAAATCTAACTTTAACCCTGCTCAAATCTAACTTTAACCCTGCTCAAATCTTACTTTAACCCTGCTCAAATCTAACTTTAACCCTGCTCAAAACCTACTTTAACCCTGCTACAATCTAACTTTAACCCTGCTCAAATCTAACTTTAACCCTGCTCAAATCTAACTTTAACCCTGCTCAAATCTAACTTTAACCCTGCTCAAATCTTACTTTAACCCTGCTCAAATCTAACTTTAACCCTGCTCAAATCTAACTTTAACCCTGCTCAAATCTAACTTTAACCCTGCTCAAATCTAACTTTAACCCTGCTCAAATCTAACTTTAACCCTGCTCAAATCTAACTTTAACCCTGCTCAAATCTAACTTTAACCCTGCTCAAATCTAACTTTACCCCTGCTCAAATCTAACTTTAACCCTGCTCAAATCTAACTTTAACCCTGCTCAAATCTAACTTTAACCCTGCTCAAATCTAACTTTAACCCTGCTCAAATCTAACTTTAACCCTGCTCAAATCTAACTTTAACCCTGAATAAACCCATGTAAAAGACCAACATATCAAACATTCTAAGTTCAGTTCAGTATCATGAGGTACATGCGGAAAACAAACTTTCTGGCTCCTTATAGATAAATACATATCTTATTCCTTATGTACTATATGATCTAGACAGTATTATAGAACCTGAGACAGACAGACAGACAGACAGACAGACAGACAGACAGACAGACAGACAGACAGACAGACAGACAGACAGACAGACAGACAGACAGACAGACAGACAGACAGACAGACAGACAGACAGACAGACAGACAGACAGACAGACAGACAGAACTCACCTGAAAGGAGACAGCAGGAGACAACATGGAGTATCTTCATTCTGGACAGTTACTCCACAGTTACTATACTGTTAAAGTGACTTTACTACCCACAGTTACTATACTGTTAAAGTTACTTTACCACCACAGTTACTATACTGTTAAAGTTACTTTACTATCACAGTGACCATAATGTTAAAGTTACTATAATATAACAGTAACTATACTGTTAAAGTTACTTTACCACACCAGTTACTATACTGTTAAAGTTACTTTACTACCAGCTAGCACAGGTCCACAACAGAGTCTCTGTCAGCTACACACTTGACAGCAGGGTGTTTCCGAAACTCTCTGTCTTCCTTATTTGAAAGCTCCTCATCTGACACCTCTCTCTCTCTCTCTCTCTCTCTCTCTCTCTCTCTCTCTCTCTCTCTCTCTCTCTCTCTCTCTCTCTCTCTCTCTCTCTCTCTCTCTCTCTCTCTCTCTCTCTCTCTCTCTCTCTCTCTCTCTCTCTCTCTCTCTCTCTCTCTCTCTCTCTCTCTCTCTCTCTCTCTCTCTCTCTCTCTCTCTCTCTCTCTCTCGCTCTCTCTCCCTCTCTAATTTAAGGACTTTATTGGCATGGGAAACATATGTTAACATTGCCCAAGCAAGTGAAGTAGATAATAAACAAAAGTGAAATAAACAATCATGAACAGTCTCGCTCTCTTTCTCTCTGCATGTCAAGGAGATGAGTATAGTGATGGTGGTGGTGGAGAGGGAGGGGCATTATCCTACACATCCTGGTGATTTCTCTGTAGTGACCTCAGTGTCATCAGGCCTATATGTGCTGCAGAGTGAAACTGGTTCAAACCGGCCGGAGGTTAGACTTCTAAACCACCAGACAACTCAGCTAGCTGTGGTGACTAAGTGTTAAAACTGTCAACTTCTCTGTTCTAAAGTTACCATGTTTGTTTCAGCAGAGGAGGAACACATTGTTGAGATGATGACATTATAGTTACATTATACATCAATATATTTTATAACTTTTTTCTGACATGTCATTGATCCAAATACAGTCTTTGTAAATGATCAACTCAACAGATGAGTTTCTGAACAGAAGAAACATCCCTCCTCTACAACCCAACTCCCCCTTAATGAATGATGTCATCACATAACAGACAAGCTACTGAGATCTCAGTAAACCAACAGAACGACCTCCACATCGCCCCCTACAGACTGTTATCAGTACTGATGAATAAATCGACTATAATCTCCACCACCAGTCGTCTCTCTCTATTGATCCTGGGTGACGAGGTTACAGTCTCATAAACTACATGTTTCAACTCAGTCAATTCAGGAAGTAAAGTGAAATTCCATTCATGGATTGAAAAGTCCACATGGAAAATGATGGTCATCAATGATAAATTGAATTGCTTTTCATTGTCTGTATTGAAATGGAATTAAAGAAAATGTCATTGGACCCCAGCTCTGGTAACAACAACACTGTGTCACAACCAGATGATCAGATGACCTCTTCTCTTCAGACTACAGACCATAGAATTACATATTAGAACGTAATTACATAATAGACTTTAATTAGTTCTACAAGGATGGAGAATGTACAGAGGAGGGGGTGGGGGGGTGAAAAAAGTGAAAGAGAGAGAGGCAACACTAGACACTATGGAACACAGAGCTTTTACTATCTCATCCTGGAATATACAAGGTCTGAGGTCATCTGCCTTTGGCCTAAAGAGCAGGAACCTGGACTTTATCATATAAATTGGAAATACAGACATTGTCATCCTACAAGAAACATGGTACAGAGGAGAATGGTTGCCCTCTAGGTTACGGAGAGCTGGTAGTCCCATCCACCAAACTACCAGGTGTGAAACAGGGAAGAGACTCATGAGGTATGCTAATTTGATATAGAGCAGACCTAACCCACTCTATTAAATTAGTCAAAACTGGAACATTTTACATCTGGCTAGAAATTAACAAGGAAATGATCTCAACAGAGAAAAATGTCCTCATGTGTGCTACCTAAATCCCCCCAATAGAATCCCCATACTTTAACGATGACAGCTTCTCCATCCTAGAGGGGGAGATCAACCATTTCCAGGCCCAGGTACATGTACTCTACTAGTCTGTGGTACTCTACTAGTCTGACATCTACTAGTACTCTACTAGTCTGACATCTACTAGTACTCTACTAGTCTGACATCTACTAGTACTCTACTAGTCTGACATCTACTAGTACTCTACTAGTCTGACATCTACTAGTACTCTACTAGTCTGTGGGGACCTAAATCCCAGAACTGGACAAGAACCTGACACTGTCAGCACACAGGGGGACAAACAGCTACCTGGAGGTGACAGTATTCCCTCCCAAATATGGCCCCCATAGACACAACTATGATAAAACAACCAACACAAACGGGTCACAACTCCTGCAGTTCTGTCGCACGCTGTGTCTGTACATAGTCAACGTTAGGCTTCGAGGAGACTCCTATGGTAGGTACACCTACAGCTCATCCCTTGGCAGTAGTACTGTCGATTACTGTATCACTGACCTCAACCCAGAGTCTCTCAGAGCGTTCACAGTCAGCCCACTAACACCCCTATCTGATCACAGCAAAATCACAGTCTACCTGAACAGAGCAAGACTCAATCATTAGGCATCAAAGCCAAAGCAACTGCACAATATTAAGAAGAAAGTGAAGGTGTAACTTGGCAGTAGAAAGCCTAAACAGTATGAAGACAGAAAAACCCTAAGAAAGAAAGAAATTGAGAAACCTATCCAACCAAAAACATAGAGACCCAGACAGAAGTAATTATATCATTCGTGCAAATTATGCCTATAGAAACACAATTGGGCAGTTTGGGCTCATTCTGGACAGATTTTGGCGAGAGTGAGCCCTCTCTCTTCGACCTCTTCCTCTCTGCTGAAATGATGTCACCAGAGAAAGCATCCGAGTGAGCGAAACAGCGCCCCTCTATATGTAGACCATGTAATTGATGCTGTGTGGACAGAAATATTATGACATTCCATACTCTGTTTGTCCAGACAGCATCAGATACATGGTCTACCCATACGGAGACAGAGGGGCGCTGTTTCACACGGATGCTTTAACCCTCCATAATCTAAACCCTGTCTAAACCGGTGGGGGTTGGGAGGGGGGGTCATACCGAGGATCATTTAGTTATTTGATTTGGAATTTTAAAAACCATTGAAGTATAAAAATATATATATACATAAATGATTTGAAATTGGCCTTAATTATGTTAGCTCATAAACGCATTGGCTTACAGATTCACTACATGTCAAACCCCTTGTAGTATAAGAATATATACACTACCGGTCAAACGTTTTAGAACACCTACTCATTCAAGGGTTTTTCTTTATTTTTACTATTTTCTACATTGTAGAATAATAGTGAAGATATCAAAATTATGAAATAGCACGCATGGAATCATGTAGTAACCAATTTTTTTTAAACAAATCTAAATATATGTTATATTTGAGATTCTTCAAATAGCCACTCTTTGCCTTGATGACAGCTTTGCACACTCTTGGCATTCTCTCAACCAACTTCATGAGGTAGTCACCTGGAATACATTTCATTTAACAGGTGTGCCTTCTTAAAAGTTAATTTGTGGAATTTATTTCCTCCTTAATACATCTGAGCCAATAAGTTGTGTTGTGACAAGGTAGGGGAGGGGTATACAGAAGATAGACCTATTTGGTAAAATAGTAAGTCCATATTAGGGCAAGAATAGATCAAATGAGCAAAGAGAAATGACAGTCCATCATTACTTTAAGACATGAAGGTCAGTCAATACGAAAAATTTAAAGAACTTTGAAAGTTTCTTCAAGTGCAGTCGCAAAAACCATTAAGCGCTATGATGAAACTGTCTCTCATGAGGACCGCCACAGGAATAGAAGACCCAGAGTTACCTCTGCTGCAGAGGATAAGTTCTTTAGAGTTACCAGCCTCAAAAATAGCAGCCCAAATAAATGCTTCACAGAGTTCAAGTAACAGACACATCTCAACATCAACTGTTCAGAGTAGACTGTGTGAATCAGGCCTTCATGGTTGAATTGCTGCAAATAAACCACTACTAAAGGACACCAATAAGAAGAAGAGACTTTCTTGGGCCAAGAAACACGAGCAATGGACATTAGACCGGTGGAAATTTTGGCCTGGGGTCCAAATTGGAGATTTTTGGTTCTTTGTGAGACACGGTGTGGGTGAACGGATGATCTCCGCATGTGTATTTCTCATTGTGAAGCATGGAGGAGGAGGTGTTATGGTGTGGGGGTGCTTTGCTGGTGACACTCTCTGTGATTTATTTAGAATTCAAGGCACACTTAACCAGCATGACTACCACAGCATTCTGCAGCGAGACACCATCCCATCTGGTTTGTGCTTAGTGGGACTATCTTTTGTTTTTCAACAGGACAATGACCCAACACACCTCCAGGCTGTGTAAGGGCTATTTTACCAAGAAGGAAAGTGACGGAGTGCTGCATCAGATGACCTGGCCTCCACAATCACCCGACCTCAACCAAATTGAGATGGTTAGGTATGAGTCGGACCGCAGAGTGAAGGAAAAGAGTGAAGGAAAAGCAGCCAACAAGTGCTCAGCATATGTGGGAACTCCTTCAAGACTGTTGGAAAAGCATTCCAGGTGAAGCTGGTTAAGAAAATGCCAAGAGTGTGCCAAGCTGTCATCAATGCAAAGGGTGGCTATTTGAAGAATCTCAAATATAAAATATATTTTGATTTGTTTAACACTTTTTTGTTTCATACATGATTCCATGTGTTCTTTCATAATTTTGATATCTTCACTTGTCATTCTACAATGTAGAAAATAGTAAAAATAAAGAAAAACTCTTGAATTAATAGGTGTTCTAAAACTTTTGAACAATAGTGTATATACAAAAATGATTTGAATTTGGCCTTAATGCTATTAGCCCATACAAACGCATTGACTAACAGATTCACAGATAGTCCCCCCAAAAATCTAAAGGAAGTTTGTTCTGAAGTGTCTGTCCCATATCTGAGAGATATAAGAAAGATCAGGAAACGTTTTATTGTATATTTTTTATATATATATGTGTATTTGACCCCTTGTTTTTGGCACTAAACTAGCTCCGTATATGCTTCAATAATGTTTTAAAAACTGGTACCAGGACCTTCATACGAGTCGTGTTAGGCTTGTGGGTGTCCTAGAGCAAAACAACCAACATGTACATGTTCATGAGAGACTCACCTTTCCACGGATAGGTTATTAGTGTGTAGTCCAAACTGTTCGGACGCTACAGACAGATGTTGGCAGATCAGCTGTACCGACTTCAGATGCTGATAGAAGTCGGCAGATCGACTTCAGATGCTGACAGAAGTTAACAGATCAGCTGTACAGACTTCAGACTTGTGAGGGTCGCAGAGCAAAACAGAGAACACCATGGTTTTGGTGAGAGTCTCATCATTCCATAGAGGGGTCATATCAATACAGTTATAGGTGAATTATATTAACCCTGCATTGAACTGCATCCATCTATTCTGACAACATCATGGAATTTGGAGTCAAATATAACCTATTTTAAAAAGCTGTTATGAAGTTTTTGTAGCATGAACTGTGAATTTGATATTTTTCACTGATATTATGAATGTCGGTTTGTTTCATATCTGCTAAATAGTTCAAATGCTCTCAGTTTCACTTTAAGCTGCTGATGTAACTTTGTATATTTTATGAAACTTTTTTTCTGTTGATGTGTTTTACCTGCTGACTCCATCACTGAGCTCCAGAGCTGGTGTTTCCTGTGTGTGTTTTAACCTGCTGACTCCATCACTGAGCTCCAGAGCTGGTGTTTCCTGTGTGTGTTTTAACCTGCTGACTTCATCACTGAGCTCCAGAGCTGGTGTGGGAGCGGAACTTCCTGTGTGTTTTTGACTGTAGGCATGCTCACCTTGGCTGATAGTAACATTGGCTGATAGCAACTTTCTCTCCATCTTTTTATTTTTCCCTCTTTCCCTCTATCAACTTTTCTCGTCCACGTTAAAGGACAACCTATCACGGCCCCAGAGCTAGTGTGTGGGCGGAGCCTTGTACAGGTAAGTCTCGACAGGGCTAACCTGGAGGCTGCTGGTCTGAACGCTTCCTCTTCTTACCTGGCTGGCCCCAAGGAGGCTAACAGCAAGGTGTGGTACCAGGTTGGAACATTCTGGAGGTGAGAACAAATTTCATCAATTTGTGCCAAAAGATTAGGCAACACTGGAGGAGTAACTGACTATGTAAATAAAACATCTACCTTACTGCCTTTTGTCTTTTCTCCAGACCAGCGCCACCCGTGCTGTCTACTCCAACAGCCTATTAGTTTAAGAAGCTGCTGGACTCCCTCACTGGACAAGTGAGCCTTCCTTTCTCCTGTATCTATCCCCTGGAGAGCAGACGAGCCTTCCTTTCTCCTGTATCTATCCCCTGGAGAGCAGACGAGCCTTCCTTTCTCCTGTATCTATCCCCTGGAGAGCAGACGAGCCTTCCTTTCTCCTGTATCTATCCCCTGGAGAGCAGACGAGCCTTCCTTTCTCCTGTATCTTTCCCCTGGAGAGCAGACGAGCCTTCCTTTCTCCTGTATCTATCCCCTGGAGAGCAGACGAGCCTTCCTTTCTCCTGTATCTATCCCCTGGAGAGCAGACGAGCCTTCCTTTCTCCTGTATCTATCCCCTGGAGAGCAGACAAGCCTTCCTTTCTCCTGTATCTATCCCCTGGTGAGCAGACGAGCCTTCCTTTCTCCTGTATCTATCCCCTGGAGAGTAGACGAGCCTTCCTTTCTCCTGTATCTATCCCCTGGAGAGCAGACGAGCCTTCCTTTCTCCTGTATCTATCCCCTGGAGAGCAGACGAGCCTTCCTTTCTCCTGTATCTATCCCCTGAGAGCAGACGAGCCTTCCTTTCTCCTGTATCTATCTCCTGGAGAGCAGACGAGCCTTCCTTTCTCCTGTATCTATCCCCTGGAGAGCAGACGAGCCTTCCTTTCTCCTGTATCTATCCCCTGGAGAGCAGACGAGCCTTCCTTTCTCCTGTATCTATCCCCTGGAGAGCAGACGAGCCTTCCCTTCTCCTGTATCTATCCCCTGGAGAGCAGACGAGCCTTCCCTTCTCCTGTATCTTTCCCCTGGAGAGCAGACGAGCCTTCCTTTCTCCTGTATCTATCCCCTGGAGAGCAGCCGAGCCTTCCCTTCTCCTGTATCTATCCCCTGGAGAGCAGACGAGCCTTCCTTTCTCCTGTATGTATCCCCTGGAGAGCAGACGAGCCTTCCTTTCTCCTGTATCTTTCCCCTGGAGAGCAGACGAGCCTTCCTTTCTCCTGTATCTATCCCCTGGAGAGCAGACGAGCCTTCCTTTCTCCTGTATCTATCCCCTGGAGAGCAGACGAGCCTTCCTTTCTCCTGTATCTTTCCCCTGGAGAGCAGACGAGCCTTCCTTTCTCCTGTATCTTTCCCCTGGAGAGCAGACGAGCCTTCCTTTCTCCTGTATCTATCCACTGGAGAGCAGACGAGCCTTCCTTTCTCCTGTATCTATCCCCTGGAGAGCAGACAAGCCTTCCTTTCTCCTGTATCTTTCCCCTGGAGAGCAGACGAGCCTTCCTTTCTCCTGTATCTATCCCCTGGAGAGCAGACGAGCCTTCCTTTCTCCTGTATCTATCCCCTGGAGAGCAAACGAGCCTTCCTTTCTCCTGTATCTATCCCCTGGAGAGCAGACGAGCCTTCCTTTCTCCTGTATCTATCCCCTGGAGAGCAGACGAGCCTTCCTTTCTCCTGTATCTTTCCCCTGGAGAGCAGACGAGCCTTCCTTTCTCCTGTATCTATCCCCTGGAGAGCAGACGAGCCTTCCTTTCTCCTGTATCTTTCCCCTGGAGAGCAGACTGGATGTATCCGTCACACCTACCTGGGAGAAATATGACATGTTTACACACTGTGTTTGCCAAATTAAATTTTTCCTGGTTTTCATTTACATTCAAATTGAACCCGTGATCCTTGACATTGCTAATGCCGTGCTCTATCAACTGAGACAAATCTGACTTAAATTGATACTTTGACTCCATGTCTTTTGCTAAATAGCTTTAGCGAGCGCTAGTCGGCTGTACATGCAACTAAACTCCAATATTTTTTTTCATCCTATATCTTGTTCTCCATCTTGTTTTTAAATGATCTCTTGTCTCTCTGCAGCTGACATTTATTAAGCAATATGTTGGAAACAGCAGACATATTCAGCAATATGTTCAGAACATCAGACATATATTGAGCAATATGTTCAGAACATCAGACATATATTGAGCAATATGTTCAGAACATCAGACATATATTGAGCAATATGTTTGGAACATCAGACATATATTGAGCAATATGTTCAGAACATCAGACATATATTCAGCAATATGTTCAGAACATCAGACATATATTGAGCAATATGTTCAGAACATCAGACATATATTGAGCAATATGTTCAGAACATCAGACATATATTGAGCAATATGTTTGGAACATCACACATATATTGAGCAATATGTTTGGAACATCAGACATATATTGAGCAATATGTTCAGAACATCAGACATATATTCAGCAATATGTTCAGAACATCAGACATATATTGAGCAAATATGTTCAGAACATCAGACATATATTGAGCAATATGTTTAGAACATCAGACATATATTGAGCAATATGTTTGGAACATCACACATATATTGAGCAATATGTTCAGAACATCAGACATATATTCAGCAATATGTTCAGAACATCAGACATATATTCAGCAATATGTTCAGAACATCAGACATATATTGAGCAATATGTTCAGAACATCAGACATATATTGAGCAATATGTTCAGAACATCAGACATATATTGAGCAATATGTTTGGAACATCACACATATATTGAGCAATATGTTCAGAACATCAGACATATATTCAGCAATATGTTCAGAACATCAGACATATATTCAGCAATATGTTCAGAACATCAGACATATATTGAGCAATATGCTCAGAACATCAGACATATATTGAGCAATATGTTTGGAACATCAGACATATATTGAGCAATATGTTTAGAACATCAGACATATATTGAGCAATATGTTCAGAACATCAGACATATATTGAGCAATATGTTTAGAACATCAGACATATATTGAGCAATATGTTTAGAACATCAGACATATATTGAGCAATATGTTGGAACATCAGACATATATTGAGCAATATGTTTAGAACATCAGACATATATTGAGCAATATGTTCAGAACATCAGACATATATTGAGCAATATGTTCAGAACATCAGACATATATTGAGCAATATGTTCAGAACATCAGACATATATTGAGCAATATGTTCAGAACATCAGACATATATTGAGCAATATGTTCAGAACATCAGACATATATTGAGCAATATGTTCAGAACATCAGACATATATTGAGCAATATGTTCAGAACATCAGACATATATTGAGCAATATGTTTGGAACATCACACATATATTGAGCAATATGTTTAGAACATCAGACATATATTGAGCAATATGTTCAGAACATCAGACATATATTGAGCAATATGTTCAGAACATCAGACATATATTGAGCAATATGTTCAGAACATCAGACATATATTGAGCAATATGTTCAGAACATCAGACATATATTGAGCAATATGTTCAGAACATCAGACATATATTGAGCAATATGTTTGGAACATCACACATATATTGAGCAATATGTTCAGAACATCAGACATATATTCAGCAATATGTTCAGAACATCAGACATATATTCAGCAATATGTTCAGAACATCAGACATATATTGAGCAATATGCTCAGAACATCAGACATATATTGAGCAATATGTTTGGAACATCAGACATATATTGAGCAATATGTTTAGAACATCAGACATATATTGAGCAATATGTTCAGAACATCAGACATATATTGAGCAATATGTTCAGAACATCAGACATATATTGAGCAATATGTTCAGAACATCAGACATATATTGAGCAATATGTTCAGAACATCAGACATATATTGAGCAATATGTTTGGAACATCACACATATATTGAGCAATATGTTTAGAACATCAGACATATATTGAGCAATATGTTAAGAACATCAGACATATATTGAGCAATATGTTCAGAACATCAGACATATATTGAGCAATATGTTCAGAACATCAGACATATATTGAGCAATATGTTCAGAACATCAGACATATATTGAGGCAATATGTTCAGAACATCAACATATATTGAGCAATATGTTTGGAACATACACATATATTGAGCAATATGTTCAGAACATCAGACATATATTCAGCAATATGTTCAGAACATCAGACATATATTCAGCAATATGTTCAGAACATTCAGACATATATTGAGCAATATGCTCAGAACATCAGACATATATTGAGCAATATGTTTGGAACATCAGACATATATTGAGCAATATGTTAGAACATCAGACATATATTGAGCAATATGTTCAGAACATCAGACATATATTGAGCAATATGTTTGGAACATCAGACATATATTGAGCAATATGTTTGGAACATCAGACATATATTGAGCAATATGTTTGGATAATCAGACATATATTGAGCAATATGTTTAGAACATCAGACATATATTGAGCAATATGTTCAGAACATCAGACATATATTGAGCAATATGTTCAGAACATCAGACATATATTGAGCAATATGTTCAGAACATCAGACATATATTGAGCAATATGTTTAGAACATCAGACCAAACAATAAAATAATAACTTGGGTTTGATGTGTTTCTATGAGATTGTGATATATATATATTAATGTTTAAAAAATGTTAGGGTAACTAAGGACAGGCGCCTCTTTCCCACTGCGTCCCGAGAGGCTAGCAAAAGGCAATTACCAGTTAACTGATCAGCAGGCAGGCTTGGGGCGGCTCGTCATTGGGTGAAGAGTTCAGAGGTCAGAAGGTCATGTGTTAGTTGCCGGTGGCGGCTCTGTCTGCGGTCACAATCCTTTGGTAAGGATGTGTTTGTCACTGGTAACCTTGTATTTTCACTGTTTGTCTTCTAGGGACCAAAGGGTCAGAGTGAACCAAACAGAACTGCAATGGGACAACAGAGAGCTTCTGTATCTTAACGACTGAGATAATAAAGTGAACTGTACCTTTTTACTATTACATCAGTCTGTTGTGTCATTATATCAATGTCTGCTGTTGACTTTAGGTTAAGCAGAGTTAGAGCTAAGCTGAGGTTCTGATAGAATTTTCATCTTGTTTATGTCATTTATTTTCATCATTATTTTTCGACTTAATGTTTCACAGTTAACGTGACTAAACAGCAGGACTTAAATCATTAAGAGAAGTTGCTTCTTCTTCCTCTATTAAAGGGTTCATGTATTTTTTGTTGGTCCTAATTTGAGAACGGTAGACCCATTTCTTTCAGTATGTACAGAAGGATACATGACATGACCATATTTGGTCGTAGGCCCGTTGCTAAGGTGTTGAGTATGTTATTTACTAAGGTTTTCTAATTGATTGATCAGGCTTAATGTTATTTACTAAGGTTTTCTAATTGATTGATCAGGCTTAATGTTATTTACTAAGGTTTTCTAATTGATTGATCAGGCTTAATGTTATTTACTAAGGTTTTCTAATTGATTGATCAGGCTTAATGTTATTTACTAAGGTTTTCTAATTGATTGATCAGGCTTAATGTTATTTACTAAGGTTTTCTAATTGATTGATCAGGCTTAATGTTATTTACTAAGGTTTTCTAATTGATTGATCAGGCTTAATGTTATTTACTAAGGTTTTCTAATTGATTGATCAGGCTTAATGTTATTTACTAAGGTTTTCTAATTGATTGATCAGGCTTAATGTTATTTACTAAGGTTTTCTAATTGATTGATCAGGCTTAATGTTATTTACTAAGGTTTTCTAATTGATTGATCAGGCTTAGTGTTATTTACTAAGGTTTTCTAATTGATTGATCAGGCTTAATGTTATTTACTAAGGTTTTCTAATTGATTGATCAGGCTTAATGTTATTTACTAAGGTTTTCTAATTGATTGATCAGGCTTAATGTTATTTACTAAGGTTTTCTAATTGATTGATCAGGCTTAATGTTATTTACTAAGGTTTTCTAATTGATTGATCAGGCTTAATGTTATTTACTAAGGTTTTCTAATTGATTGATCAGGCTTAATGTTATTTACTAAGGTTTTCTAATTGATTGATCAGGCTTAATGTTATTTACTAAGGTTTTCTAATTGATTGATCAGGCTTAATGTTATTTACTAAGGTTTTCTAATTGATTGATCAGGCTTAATGTTATTTACTAAGGTTTTCTAATTGATTGATCAGGCTTAATGTTATTTGACTCCCTTGTAAGCAATAAAAACAATGTTTTAAAGTATGTGCTAAGTTCATAACTGCCAAACCAAGAGGTGATGCAGCCAGTCACGATCCTCTCAATGGTGCAGCTGTAGAACATTTTGAGGATCTGAGGGCCAAAACCAAATCTTTTCAGCGTCCTGAGGAGAGAGGAAGCGTTGTCAGGCCTCTTCACGACTGAAAATATAAGGGTGCAACCATTTTAAAGTATGTGCTTAACTTCATACATGAGTTTCATGGATTCACAGGGACTCTAAACATTAAATACAAAGCTCTCAAATTGTTCAAGCATGTAAAAGTGACTTAACACTAAAACAAAATAACTAAACTTGCTG
>NW_024059422.1:0-36008 GCF_016432855.1 Salvelinus namaycush | reverse complement strand
TTCTATTAAAGCTGTTTGTCTGTCCTGCAGTATTCGACTGGCAGGTTTCTATAAAGCTGTTTGTCTGTCCTGCAGTATTCACTGGCAGGTTTCTATTAAAGCTGTTTGTCTGTCCTGCAGTATTCACTGGCAGGTTTCTATTAAGCTGTTTGTCTGTCCTGCAGTATTCACTGGCAGGTTTCTATTAAAGCTGTTTGTCTGTCCTGCAGTATTCACTGGCAGGTTTCTATTAAAGCTGTTTGTCTGTCCTGCAGTATTCACTGGTCTAAGCTGTTGTCTGTCCTGCAGTATTCACTGAGTTAAGCTGTTTGTCTGGTCCTGCAGTATTCACTGGCAGGTTTCTATTAAAGCTGTTTGTCTGTCCTGCAGTATTCACTGGCAGGTTTCTATTAAAGCTGTTTGTCTGTCCTGCAGTATTCACTGGCAGGTTTCTATTAAGCTGTTTGTCTGTCCTGCAGTATTCACTGGCAGGTTTCTATTAAAGCTGTTAGTCTGTCCTGCAGTATTCACTGGCAGGTTTCTATTAAAGCTGTTTGTCTGTCCTGCAGTATTCACTGGCAGGTTTCTATTAAAGCTGTTTGTCTGTCCTGCAGTATTCACTGGCAGGTTTCTATTAAAGCTGTTTGTCTGTCCTGCAGTATTCACTGGCAGGTTTCTATTAAAGCTGTTTGTCTGTCCTGCAGTATTCACTGGCAGGTTTCTATTAAAGCTGTTTGTCTGTCCTGCAGTATTCACTGGCAGGTTTCTATTAAAGCTGTTTGTCTGTCCTGCAGTATTCACTGGCAGGTTTCTATTAAAGCTGTTTGTCTGTCCTGCAGTATTCACTGGCAGGTTTCTATTAAAGCTGTTTGTCTGTCCTGCAGTATTCACTGGCAGGTTTCTATTAAAGCTGTTTGTCTGTCCTGCAGTATTCACTGGCAGGTTTCTATTAAAGCTGTTTGTCTGTCCTGCAGTATTCACTGGCAGGTTTCTATTAAAGCTGTTTGTCTGTCCTGCAGTATTCACTGGCAGGTTTCTATTAAAGCTGTTTGTCTGTCCTGCAGTATTCACTGGCAGGTTTCTATTAAAGCTGTTTGTCTGCCCTGCAGTATTCACTGGCAGGTTTCTATTAAAGCTGTTTGTTTGTCCTGCAGTATTCACTGGCAGGTTTCTATTAAAGCTGTTTGTCTGTCCTGCAGTATTCACTGGCAGGTTTCTATTAAAGCTGTTTGTCTGTCCTGCAGTATTCACTGGCAGGTATCTATTAAAGCTGTTTGTCTGTCCTGCAGTATTCACTGGCAGGTTTCTATTAAAGCTGTTTGTCTGTCCTGCAGTATTCACTGGCAGGTATCTATTAAAGCTGTTTGTCTGTCCTGCAGTATTCACTGGCAGGTTTCTATTAAAGCTGTTAGTCTGTCCTGCAGTATTCACTGGCAGGTTTCTATTAAAGCTGTTAGTCTGTCCTGCAGTATTCACTGGCAGGTTTCTATTAAAGCTGTTTGTCTGTCCTGCAGTATTCACTGGCAGGTTTCTATTAAAGCTGTTTGTCTGTCCTGCAGTATTCACTGGCAGGTTTCTATTAAAGCTGTTTGTCTGTCCTGCAGTATTCACTGGCAGGTTTCTATTAAAGCTGTTTGTCTGTCCTGCAGTATTCACTGGCAGGTTTCTATTAAAGCTGTTTGTCTGTCCTGCAGTATTCACTGGCAGGTTTCTATTAAAGCTGTTTGTCTGTCCTGCAGTATTCACTGGCAGGTTTCTATTAAAGCTGTTAGTCTGTCCTGCAGTATTCACTGGCAGGTTTCTATTAAAGCTGTTTGTCTGTCCTGCAGTATTCACTGGCAGGTTTCTATTAAAGCTGTGTGTCTGTCCTGCAGTATTCACTGGCAGGTTTCTATTAAAGCTGTTAGTCTGTCCTGCAGTATTCACTGGCAGGTTTCTATTAAAGCTGTTTGTCTGTCCTGCAGTATTCACTGGCAGGTTTCTATTAAAGCTGTTTGTCTGTCCTGCAGTATTCACTGGCAGGTTTCTATTAAAGCTGTTTGTCTGTCCTGCAGTATTCACTGGCAGGTTTCTATTAAAGTGGTTGTCTGTCCTGCAGTATTCACTGGCAGGTTTCTATTAAAGCTGTTTGTCTGTCCTGCAGTATTCACTGGCAGGTTTCTATTAAAGCTGTTTGTCTGTCCTGCAGTATTCACTGGCAGGTTTCTATTAAAGCTGTTTGTCTGTCCTGCAGTATTCACTGGCAGGTTTCTATTAAAGCTGTGTGTCTGTCCTGCAGTATTCACTGGCAGGTTTCTATTGAAGCTGTTTGTCTGTCCTGCAGTATTCACTGGCAGGTTTCTATTAAAGCTGTTTGTCTGTCCTGCAGTATTCACTGGCAGGTTTCTATTAAAGCTGTTTGTCTGTCCTGCAGTATTCACTGGCAGGTTTCTATTAAAGCTGTTTGTCTGTCCTGCAGTATTCACTGGCAGGTATCTATTAAAGCTGTTTGTCTGTCCTGCAGTATTCACTGGCAGGTATCTATTAAAGCTGTTAGTCTGTCCTGCAGTATTCACTGGCAGGTTTCTATTAAAGCTGTTTGTCTGTCCTGCAGTATTCACTGGCAGGTTTCTATTAAAGCTGTTAGTCTGTCCTGCAGTATTCACTGGCAGGTTTCTATTAAAGCTGGATGTCTGTCCTGCAGTATTCACTGGCAGGTTTCTATTAAAGCTGTTTGTCTGTCCTGCAGTATTCACTGGCAGGTTTCTATTAAAGCTGTTTGTCTGTCCCGCAGTATTCACTGGCAGGTTTCTATTAAAGCTGTTTGTCTGTCCTGCAGTATTCACTGGCAGGTTTCTATTAAAGCTGTGTGTCTGTCCTGCAGTATTCACTGGCAGGTTTCTATTAAAGCTGGTTGTCTGTCCTGCAGTATTCACTGGCAGGTTTCTATTAAAGCTGTGTGTCTGTCCTGCAGTATTCACTGGCAGGTTTCTATTAAAGCTGTTTGTCTGTCCTGCAGTATTCACTGACTGGTTTCTATTAAAGCTGTTTCTCTGTTCAAATAAAAATGTATTAGTCACATGCGCCGAATACAATAGGTGTAGACCTTAGAGTGAAATGCTTACTTACAAGCCCTTAAACAACAATCCAGTTTTAAGAAAAATAAGTGTTGAGAACAAAATTGATAAGTATAAAATAACAAATACAAATAACAAATGATTAGAGAGCAGCAGTAAAATAACAGTATTGAGGCTATATACAGGGGGTACCAGTACAGAGTCAATGTGGAGGCTATATACAGGGGGTACCGGTACAGAGTCAATGTGGAGGCTATATACAGGGGGTACCGGTACAGAGTCAATGTGGAGTCTATATACAGGGGATACCGGTACAGAGTCAATGTGGAGGCTATATACAGGGGGTACCGGTACAGAGTCAATGTGGAGGCTACATACAGGGGGTACCGGTACAGAGTCAATGTGGAGGCTATATACAGGGGGTACCGGTACAGAGTCAATGTGGAGGCTACATACAGGGGGTACCGGTACAGAGTCAATGTGGAGGCTATATACAGGGGGTACCGGTACAGAGTCAATGTGGAGGCTATATACAGGGGGTTCCGGTACAGAGTCAATGTGGAGGCTACATACAGGGGGTACCGGTACAGAGTCAATGTGGAGGCTATATACAGGGGGTTCCGGTACAGAGTCAATGTGGAGGCTATATACAGGGGGTACCGGTACAGAGTCAATGAGGAGGCTATATACAGGGGGTACCGGTACAGAGTCAATGTGGAGGCTATATACAGGGGATACCAGTACAGAGTCAATGTGGAGGCTATATACAGGGTGTTACGGTACAGAGTCAATGTGGAGGCTATATACAGGGGGTACCGGTACAGAGTCAATGTGGAGGCTATATACAGGGGATACCAGTACAGAGTCAATGTGGAGGCTATATACAGGGTGTTACGGTACAGAGTCAATATGGAGGCTATATACAGGGGGTACCGGTACAGAGTCAATGTGGAGGCTATATACAAGGGGTACCGGTACAGAGTCAATGTGGAGGCTATATACAGGGGGTACCGGTACAGAGTCAATGTGGAGACTATATACAGGGGGTACCGGTACAGAGTCAATGTGGAGACTATATACAGGGGGTACCGGTACAGAGTCAATGTGGAGGCTATATACAGGGTGTACCGGTACAGAGTCAATGTGGAGGCTATATACAGGGTGTACCGGTACAGAGTCAATGTGGAGACTATATACAGGGGGTACCGGTACAGAGTCAATGTGGAGACTATATACAGGGGGTACCGGTACAGAGTCAATGTGGAGGCTATATACAGGGGGTACCGGTACAGAGTCAATGTGGAGACTATATACAGGGGGTACCGGTACAGAGTCAATGTGGAGGCTATATACAGGGGGTACCGGTACTGAGTCAATGTGGAGGCTACAGTTGAAGTCGGAAGTTTACATCCACTTAGGTTGGAGTCATTAAAGCTTGTTTTTCAACCACTCCACACATTTCTTGTTAACAAACTATAGTTTTGGCAAGTCAGTTAGGACATCTACTTTGTGCATGACACAAGTAATTTTTCCAACAATTGTTTACAGACAGATTATTTCAGCCTCCACATTGACTCTGTACCAGTACTCCCTGTATATACAGTTGAAGTCGGAAGTTTACATACACCTTAGCCAAATACATTTGAACTCAGTTTTTCACAATTCCTGACATTTAATCCCAGTAAAAATTCCTGTCTTAGGTCAGTTAGGATCACCACTTTATTTTAAGAATGTGAAATGTCAGAATAATAGCAGAGAATTATTTATTTCAGCTTTTATTTCTTTCATCACATTCCCAGTGGGTCAGAAGTTTACATACACTCAATTAGTATTTGGTAGCATTGCCTTTAAATTGTTTAACTTGGGTCAAACGTTTCAGGTAGCCTTCCACAAGCTCCCCACAATAAGTTGGGTGAATTTTGGCCCATTCCTCCTGACAGAGCTGGTGTAACTGTCAGGTTTGTAGGCCTCCTTGCTTGCACACGCTTTTTCAGTTCTGTCCACAAATTTTCTATAGGATTGAGTTCAGAGCTTTGTGATGGCCACCCCAATATCTTGACTTTGTTGTCCTAAAGCCATTTTGCCACAAATTTGGAAGTATGCTTGGGGTCATTGTCCATTTGGAAGACCCATTTGCGACCAAGCTTTAACTTCCGGACTGATGTCTTGAGATGTTGCTTCAATACCTTTATTTAAAGGTATGTGTTACCAACATATGCTTAACTGTACTCCCAGTCATGTGAAATCCAGAGATTATGGCCTAATGAATGTATTTAAATTGACTGATTTCCTTATATGAACTGTAACTCAGTAAAATCTTTGACATTGTTGCGTCCTGCGTTTATATTTTTGTTCAGTGTAGTTCTTTGGAGATACTCCTCGTCTGTTGTGACAGTGTCTCTGGTGAATTCAAAGGCCTGAGAGAAATGATAGAAGTCTACCTCTCCATCATACTACCTCTCTCTCTCTCTCTCTCTGTTCACTACTCTCTGTTGATACACTCATTTTCTCCCTGTCAGCTTCAATATGGGACCACACGTGTTCTTCTCCCCTCTCATCTCCTCTCCAGCATACCCCACCCTCCCTCCCTCCCTACTCCCCCTCTACTCCCCCCCCCTCTTTCCTCCCTCCCCCCTCTTTCCTCCATCCCTCTCTCTCTCTTGACTGAGATCGAGATGCCTACCCCTCCCTCACAGCAAGTGCTGTGTTTTCTCCCTGGTGGTTTCCATGGCCTAGGGGATCTGTACCATCCCTGCCACAGTCAGACTGGTCTCTGTCAGTGCTGGGAGGAGAGAGAGGGAATGGAGGGATGGAGGGAGGGATGGAGTGGGTGGTAGATGGTGCAGGGGCTGGTTGGAAGAGGGGAAGCAGGGGGGACAGACTGAGGGATGGAGAGGGGGATGGAGGGAGGGATGGAGGGTGGGATGGAGAGGGGGATGCTGAGAGGGATGGAGAGGGGGATGGATGACGTGATAGAAGGGGTAGGGGCTGGCCAACAGTCAGGAACCAGCGCTAGCTGCCTAGGAGATGTCCTCATGTCTGTCACCTCCAAAGCATCAGTCAGTATTTAAATAACCGGTGGTGACAAAGCCTCCCAGCTTATAGACCCTGGGCCCCAGAGCCCTGCTAACTGCATTAGTGTATGCAGAGAGATAACTTAACTTTGAAGCAATGTCTCCTATTTACAAAATTCTCAAGTTGGTGACCTTGTAGCACAACAACTGCTGCAAATCGTTTGCACTCAGATGATCCTGCTGTTCTATCACATTGTATACATTAGCTTTGTGATACAGTTTGAAATTGTTTGTAATTATTTTGGTACTAAACTGAGAGAAAAATACCAATATATTTTCAAATGAGAATCAAACAGTATCAGAAATGTTTTAGTTTTTAATTGTATTTATCTAAATGTCTATTGTTTGGGGAACTATCTCGACATACACTATCCAACAGACGTGACAGCAGTAAACTGTAAATGATATGTACTAATTGTTCTGACAGAAGATTTTCCAGCACAAATTAGAGACCAAATAACAACCCGTCTGTCATCTGCGTGACCTTCCACATGTTCCCTCGCTTATGGCACACATTGCACGCAATGATGGCACCCTATCTCCTATATAGTGCCTAAAGTAGTGCCCTATAAAGGGAATAGGGTTTACTATATAGTGCCTAAAGTAGTGCCCTATCAAGGGAATAGGGTTTACTATATAGTGCCTAAAGTAGTGCCCTATAAAGGGAATAGGGTTTACTATATAGTGCCTAAAGTAGTGCCCTATCAAGGGAATAGGGTGCCATTTGAGACACCGATTTCAAATGTCAACTCAATTAAGTCCATGATTTGATCAGTTGGCTGGGAAAACATTTGAGTCATCTGATTTGTCAGAAGGATTCCCTGGGGCAACAGCAGCAGTAATTAACTGTACATGTTGAAGATGAGAGAGGGACGGTTGAATCATTTTGATAATTTAGCCTGGATATGTTTTATCTCTAAACACTTTAGTTTATTTATGGATAATTATGACTGCATATTTCTCAGAGAACATTTACTGTAAAAATATCCATACCGTATTATCCATACCGTATTATCCATACCGTATTATCCATATTGTATTATCCATATTGTATTATCCATACCGTATTATCCATACCGTATTATCCATACTGTATTATCCATACTGTATTATCCATACTGTATTATCCATACTGTATTATCCATATTGTATTATCCATACTGTATTATCCATACTGTATTATCCATACTGTATTATCCATACTGTATTATCCATTCTGTATTATCCATACCGTAGTATCCATACCGTAGTATCCATACCGTAGTATCCATACCGTATTATCCATATTGTATTATCCATATTGTATTATCCATATTGTATTATCCATACCGTATTATCCATACCGTATTATCCATACCGTATTATCCATACCGTATTATCCATATTGTATTATCCATACTGTATTATCCATACTGTATTATCCATTCTGTATTATCCATTCTGTATTATCCATATTGTATTATCCATATTGTATTATCCATATTGTATTATCCATATTGTATTATTCATATTGTATTATCCATACCATATTATCCATACTGTATTATCCATTCTATATTATCCATATTGTATTATCCATACCATATTATCCATATTGTATTATCCATATTGTATTATCCATACTGTATTATCCATATTGTATTATCCATACTGTATTATCCATACTGTATTATCCATATTGTATTATCCATATTGTATTATCCATACTGTATTATCCATATTGTATTATCCATACTGTATTATCCATACCATATTATCCATACTGTATTATCCATACTGTATTATCCATATTGTATTATCCATATTGTATTATCCATATTGTATTATCCATACCATATTATCCATACTGTATTATCCATACTGTATTATCCATATTGTATTATCCATATTGTATTATCCATACCATATTATCCATACCATATTATCCATACTGTATTATCCATACTGTATTATCCATATTGTATTATCCATACTGTAGAAAATGATTCTTAACATGTTCTATTTTTCTTGATATAGCTCTTTAAAAATATATATATATTTCACCTTTATTTAATTAACCAGGTAGGCCAGTTGAGAACAAGTTCTCATTTACAACTGCGACCTGGCCAAGATAAAGCACAGTAGTTCGACACATACAACAACACAGTTACACATGGAATAAACAAACATACAGTCAATAATACAGTAGAACAAAAGAAAACAAAAAGTCTATATACAGTGAGTGCAAATGAGGTAAGATAAGGGAGGTAAAGGCAATAAAATAGGCCATAGTGGCGAGGTATGTATGATATAACAATTCAAAACTGGAGTGATAGATATGCAGAAGATGAATGTGCAAGTAGAGATACTGGTGTGCAAAGGAGCAAAAGAAATACAAAATACAGTAGGGGATAGGGTAGTTGGATGGGCTATCTACAGATGGGCTATGTACAGGTGCAATGATCTGTGAGCTGCTCTGACAGCTGGTGCTTGAAGTTAGTGAGGAGGATGAGAGTCGTTCGTTCCAGTCATTGGCAGCAGAGAACTGGGAGGAAAGGTGGCCAAAGTAGGAATTGGCTTTGGGGGTGACAAGAGAAATATACCTGCTGGAGCACGTACTGTGGGTGGGTGCTGCTAATGTGACCAGTGAGCTGAGATAAGGCAGGGCTTTACCTAGCAAAGACTTGTAGATGACCTGGAGCCAGTGGGTTTGGCGTCGGATATGAAGTGAGGGCCAGCCAACGAGAGCATACAGGTCGCAGTGGTGGGTAGTATATGGGGCTTTGGTGACAAAACGGATGGCACTGTGATAGACTGCATCCAATTTGTTGAGTAGAGTGTTGGAGGCTATCTTGTAAATGACATCGCCGAAGTCGAGGATCGGTGGGATGGTCAGTTTTACGAGGGTATGTTTGGCAGCATGAGTGAAGGATGCTTTGTTGCGAAATAGGAAGCCGATTCTTGATTCAATTTTGGATTGGAAATGCTTAATTTGGGTCTGGAAGGAGAGTTTACAGTCTAACCAGACACCTAGGTATTTGTAGTTGTCCACATATTCTAGGTCAGAACCGCCCAGAACAGTGATGCTGGACGGGCGGGCAGGTGCGGGCAGCGATCGGTTGAAGAGCATGCATTTAGTTTTACTTGCATTTAAGAGCAGTTAGAGGCCACGGAAGGAGAGTTGTATGGCATTGAAGCTCGTCTGAAGGTTAGTTAGCACAGTGTCCAAAGAAGGGCACGAAGTGTACAGAATGGTGTCGTCTGCATAGAGGTGGATCAGAGAATCACCAGCAGCAAGAGCGACATCATTGATGTATACAGATAAAAGAGTCGGCCCGAGAATTGAACCCTGTGGCACCTCCAAAGAGACTGCCAGAGGTCCAGACAACAGGCCCTCCGATTTGACATACTGAACTCTATCGGAGGAGTAGTTGGTGAACCAAACGAGGCAGTCATTTGAGAAACCAAGGCTGTTGAGTCTGCCAATAAGAATGTGGTGATAGACAGAGTCGAATGCCTTGGCCAGGTCGATGAATACGGCTGCACAGTATTGTTTCTTATCGATGGTAGTTATGATATCGTTTAGGACCTTGAGCGTGGCTGAGGTGCACCCGTGACCAGCTCGGAAGCCAGAATGCATAGCGGAGAAGGTACGGTGGGATTCGAAATGATCGGTGATCTGTTTGTTAAATTGGCTTTCGAAGACCTTAGAAAGGCAGGGTAGGATGGATATAGGTCTGTAGCAGTTTGTGTCTAGAGTGTCTCCCCCTTTGAAGAGGGGGATGACCGCGGCAGCTTTCCAATCTTTGGGGATCTCAGACGATACGAAAGAGATGTTGAACAGACTAGTAATAGGGGTTGCAACAATTTTGGCGGATAATTTTAGGAAGAGAGGGTCCAGATTGTCTAGCCCGGCTGATTTGTAGGGGTCCAGATTTTGCAGCTCTTTCAGAACATCAGCTATCTGGATTTGGGTGAAGGATAAATGGGGGAGGCTTGGGCGAGTTGCTGTGGAGGGTGCCGGGCAGTTGACCGGGGTAGGGGTAGCCAGGTGGAAAGCATGGCCAGCCGTAGAAAAATGTTTATTGAAATTCTCAATTATAGTGGATTTATCGGTGGTGACAGTGTTTCCTGTCCTCAGTGCAGTGGGCAGCTGGGAGGAGGTGCTTTTTTGAGTTTGTGCGACAGGATGCAAATTTCTGTTTGAAAAAGCTAGCCTTAGCTTTCCTAACTGCTTGTGTAATTTGGTTACTAACTTCCCTGAAAAGTTGCATATCACGGGGGCTATTCTATGCTAATACAGAACGCCACAATATATTTTTGTGCTGGTCAAGGGCAGTCAGGTCTGCAGTGAACCAAGGGCTATATCTGTTCCTGGTTCTACATTTTCTTGATGTAGCTCTTGATGTACCTCTTGATAATTGTTAAATGGACCAAAACAATTATTATGATATTTAGAGTATTTGCAATGTAAAATATTCCATTTCTATTATGTTGAACGGTTATGCGTCTCTTTTGACTTGATAGTATTATGCCCACTTTGGCCTGTTCCACAGCGTCGCCACCAGTCTTCAGACCTAACCCTGTCCATCTGATCGCCACGTTGGGGAAGGACGTGTTGTTGGAGTGTAAACCCAGAGCATCTCCCAAGCCTAGAGTAACATGGAGGAGAGGAGACATACGCATTCATCCCAGCAGAAGGTATGGATGGAATCTGAAAAGAAGCAACAAGGTTTATGGGTAGTTTCCCAGACAATGATATAGCTTAGTCCTGGTTTAAAACATTATTTCCAATGGAGATCATCCATTGAGCTTGCTTTTTAGTACAGAACTAGGCTTAATCTGCTTGTGGGAAACCAACCCCTAAAATGATTGTATTGTCCAACACAACGGTTAAATGGAAATGTCACTTTTGTTTTATCCCAACCCTCCAAAAGACACACATAGAGGTTGGAACAGAGAGGTTGGAACAGAGAGGTTGGAACAGAGAAGTTGGAGCAGAGAGGATGGAGCAGAGAGGATGGAGCAGAGAGGATGGAGCAGAGAGGTTGGAGCAGAGAGGTTGGAGCAGAGAGGTTGGAGCAGAGAGGTTGGAGCAGAGAGGTTGGAGCAGAGAGGTTGGAGGTTGGAGCAGAGAGGTTGGAGGTTGGAGCAGAGAGGTTGGAGCAGAGAGGTTGGAGCAGAGAGGTTGGAGCAGAGAGGTTGGAGCAGAGAGGTTGGAGGTTGGAGCAGAGAGGTTGGAGCAGAGAAGTTGGAGCAAGCAGAGAGGTTGAACCAGAGAGGTTGGAGGTTGGAGCAGAGAGGTTGGAGCAGAAAGGTTGGAACAGAGAGGTTGGGGGGCAGAGAAGTTGGAATAGAGAGGTTGCAGCAGAGAGGTTGGAGCAGAGAGGTTGGAGCAAATATGTTGGAGGTTGGAGCAGAGAGATAGGAGCAGAGAGACAGGAGCAGAGAGGTTGGAGCAGAGAGGTTGGAGCAGAAAGGTTTGAACAGATGGGTGTAGTACGATATGTAGTTTACCACTTTATATTTAGACACTCCAGCTGTTGTCACTGTACATTAGTCCTAAGGTGTCACTACATTAGTCCTAAGGTGTCACTGTACATTAGTCCTAAGGTGTCACTGTACATTAGTCCTAAGGTGTCACTGTACATTAGTCCTAAGGTGTCACTGTACATTAGTCCTAAGGTGTCACTGTACATTAGTCCTAAGGTGTCACTGTTCATTAGTCCTAAGGTGTCACTTTACATTACTCCTAAAGTGTTACTATTTTATTGAACAAGTCAGTTATTAAGAACAAATTCATATTTACAATGACGCCCTACCCCGGCCAAACCTGGGCGACGCTGGGCCAATTGTGGGCTGCCCTATGGGGACTCCCGATCACGGGCGGATGTGATGCAGGCTGGGTATCAGACAAGCAAGACCTGATGAGAATTCTGATGATATGTATACTAGCCTACCACACAAAGGCAATATGGATTTATTTCCCTGGTTGACACAGACATGGTCAGGAAAGTGACATCACAACTTAAGCCTTTTACCTGCCTTCTCCATCCTATCCCCACCACCTTCTACAAAACAGTTTTTAATTGCATATCTGAAGAAGTGCAAGCTATTGTTAATCATTCCCTGTTCACAGACACTTTCCCCACTGCACTAAAAACTGTTATGGTGAAACCCCTTCTGGTGAAAAGTCATCTAGATTCTTCATCTATAAGCAATTTTCGGCCAATCTCCAATCCTCCATTCTTAAGCAAAATTCTGGAGAAATTGTTTTTCAAACAGCAAAATAATTTTTAAAGTGGCAACTATATTTTTGAAAAATTCCAATCTGTTTTTCGGGCCCACCACAGCACAGAGACAGCCTTAGTTAAAGTGATAAATGGTCTTAGAGCCAACACAGATGCCAAACAGCTCTCTGTCCTTGTACTCTTGGATTGAAGTGCTAGATTCAACACTGTTGACCATGATGTCCTTCTGGACAGTCTGGAGAGGTGGGTTGGCTTCACCGGTCCAGTTCTAAATTAGTTTAGGACCTATTTAATCGGTCAAGAGTTTTTTGTCAACCTTGGAGAACATAACTCAGAGAAAATATATATCACATGTGGTGTTCCACAAGGTTAGATTTTGGGTCTGGTACTGTTCAGTTCATATATGTTACCCCCGTGGCAGCATTATCAGAAAGCACCTTAATGATATTCACTGCTACTCAGACGGTACACAACTTTACATTTCTGTGTTACCAGAGGATGTTAGCTCCACGGATAAATTATTAGACTGTATTAGTGATTTAAATACTTGGGTGGCTCACGACTTCCTCCAGCTAAATCAAGACAAGACCGAGGTACTTATTGTTGGAGCCAAAGCACAGAGAGAATCTGCCCGCACATTTTAAATCACGGGCAACAAAGATAAAAGACCAGGTAAAAAACCTAAGTGGTTTTTAGATTCTGTTCTGAGTCATTTGAACAAAATTGCTTGTTACCACCTGAGGAACATTGCCATGGTGGGGCTATTTCTATCTCAGGATGATACAGAGAGACTCATCCATGCTTTTATTACAAGCAGTCTTGACTACTGTAATGCTCTCCTGTCTGGTCTACCTAAGAAAGCCATTTGTCAACTGTAAAATATACAGAATGCTGCAGCGTGGGTACTGACCAAGACCAGACGGAGAGAACACATTACACCGGTTATAATGTCTCTGTACTGTAAACCCTACAGAATGCTGCAGCGTGGGTACTGACCAAGACCAGACGGAGAGAACACATTACACCGGTTATAATGTCTCTGTACTGTAAACCCTACAGAATGCTGCAGCGTGGGTACTGACCAAGACCAGACGGAGAGCACACATTACACCAGTTATAAGGTCTCTGTACTGACCAAGACCAGACGGAGAGAACACATTACACCGGTTATAAGGTCTCTGTACTGTAAACCCTACAGAATGCTGCAGCGTGGGTACTGACCAAGACCAGACGGAGAGAACACATTACACCGGTTATAAGGTCTCTGTACTGTAAACCCTACAGAATGCTGCAGCACGAGTACTGACCAAGACCAGACGGAGACATTACACCAGTTATAAGGTCTCTGTACTGTAAACCCTACAGAATGCTGCAGCGTGGGTACTGACCAAGACCAGACGGAGAGAACACATTACACCGGTTATAAGGTCTCTGTACTGTAAACCCTACAGAATGCTGCAGCGTGGGTACTGACCAAGACCAGACGGAGAGAACACATTACACCGGTTATAAGGTCTCTGTACTGTAAACCCTACAGAATGCTGCAGCGTGGGTACTGACCAAGACCAGACGGAGAGAACACATTACACCAGTTATAAGGTCTCTGTACTGTAAACCCTACAGAATGCTGCAGCGTGGGTACTGACCAAGACCAGACGGAGAGAACACATTACACCGGTTATAATGTCTCTGTACTGTAAACCCTACAGAATGCTGCAGCGTGGGTACTGACCAAGACCAGACGGAGAGAACACATTACACCAGTTATAATGTCTCTGTACTGTAAACCCTACAGAATGCTGCAGCGTGGGTACTGACCAAGACCAGACGGAGAGAACACATTACACCGGTTATAAGGTCTCTGTACTGTAAACCCTACAGAATGCTGCAGCGTGGGTACTGACCAAGACCAGACGGAGAGCACACATTACACCAGTTATAAGGTCTCTGTACTGACCAAGACCAGACGGAGAGAACACATTACACCGGTTATAAGGTCTCTGTACTGTAAACCCTACAGAATGCTGCAGCGTGGGTACTGACCAAGACCAGACGGAGAGAACACATTACACCGGTTATAAGGTCTCTGTACTGTAAACCCTACAGAATGCTGCAGCACGAGTACTGACCAAGACCAGACGGAGACATTACACCAGTTATAAGGTCTCTGTACTGTAAACCCTACAGAATGCTGCAGCGTGGGTACTGACCAAGACCAGACGGAGAGAACACATTACACCGGTTATAAGGTCTCTGTACTGTAAACCCTACAGAATGCTGCAGCGTGGGTACTGACCAAGACCAGACGGAGAGAACACATTACACCAGTTATAAGGTCTCTGTACTGTAAACCCTACAGAATGCTGCAGCGTGGGTACTGACCAAGACCAGACGGAGAGAACACATTACACCGGTTATAAGGTCTCTGTACTGACCAAGACCAGACGGAGAGAACACATTACACCGGTTATAATGTCTCTGTACTGTAAACCCTACAGAATGCTGCAGCGTGGGTACTGACCAAGACCAGACGGAGAGAACACATTACACCAGTTATAATGTCTCTGTACTGTAAACCCTACAGAATGCTGCAGCGTGGGTACTGACCAAGACCAGACGGAGAGAACACATTACACCGGTTATAAGGTCTCTGTACTGTAAACCCTACAGAATGCTGCAGCGTGGGTACTGACCAAGACCAGACGGAGAGAACACATTACACCGGTTATAATGTCTCTGTACTGTAAACCCTACAGAATGCTGCAGCGTGGGTACTGACCAAGACCAGACGGAGAGAACACATTACACCAGTTATAATGTCTCTGTACTGTAAACCCTACAGAATGCTGCAGCGTGGGTACTGACCAAGACCAGACGGAGAGAACACATTACACCGGTTATAAGGTCTCTGTACTGTAAACCCTACAGAATGCTGCAGCGTGGGTACTGACCAAGACCAGACGGAGAGAACACATTACACCAGTTATAAGGTCTCTGTACTGTAAACCCTACAGAATGCTGCAGCGTGGGTACTGACCAAGACCAGACGGAGAGAACACATTACACCGGTTATAAGGTCTCTGTACTGTAAACCCTACAGAATGCTGCAGCGTGGGTACTGACCAAGACCAGACGGAGAGAACACATTACACCGGTTATAATGTCTCTGTACTGTAAACCCTACAGAATGCTGCAGCGTGGGTACTGACCAAGACCAGACGGAGAGAACACATTACACCAGTTATAATGTCTCTGTACTGTAAACCCTACAGAATGCTGCAGCGTGGGTACTGACCAAGACCAGACGGAGAGAACACATTACACCGGTTATAAGGTCTCTGTACTGTAAACCCTACAGAATGCTGCAGCGTGGGTACTGACCAAGACCAGACGGAGAGAACACATTACACCAGTTATAAGGTCTCTGTACTGTACTCTGTGAGTTTTAGAATACATTTCAAGATTATTCAAATCAAATCAAATTGTAATTGTCACATGCACCGAATACAACAGGTGTAGACCTTACAGTGAAATGCTTACTTACAAGCCCTTAACCAACAATGCAGTTTTAAGAAAAATACCTAAAACAATAAGAAATAAAAGTATCAATTAATTAAAGAGCAGCAGTAAAATAACAATAGCGAGTCAATGTGCGGAGGCATCGGTTAGTTGAGGAAATTGAGGTAATATATACATGTAGGTTGAGTTATTAAAGTGACTTATGCATAGATAGTAACAGAGAGTCGCAGCAGCGTTCCAGAGGGGGGAGGGGGGGGTGCAATGCAAATAGTCTGGGCAGCCGTGTGATTAGATGTTCAGTAGTCTTATGACTTGTTGGCTTGCGAAAGTATTCACCCCTCTTGGCCTTTTTACCTATTTTGTTGCCTTACAACCTGGCATTTTGGGGGTTTGTATCATTTGATTTACACAACATACCTACCACCTTGAAGATGCAAAATATGTTTTATTGTGAAACAAAACTATGCTGGCTACAGAGTTCCATGGGAAATTATGCTGGCTACAGAGTTCCATGGGAAATTATGCTGGCTACAGAGTTCCATGGGAAATTATGCTGGCTACAGAGTTCCATGGGAAACTATGCTGGCTACGGAGTTCCATGGGAAACTATGCTGGCTACAGAGTTCCATGGGAAACTATGCTGGCTACAGAGTTCCATGGGAAACTATGCCGGCCACAGAGTTCCATGGGAAACTATGCTGGCTACGGAGTTCCATGGGAAACTATGCTGGCTACGGAGTTCCATGGGAAACTATGCTGGCTACGGAGTTCCATGGGAAACTATGCTGGCTACGGAGTTCCATGGGAAACTATGCTGGCTACGGAGTTCCATGGGAAACTATGCTGGCTACGGAGTTCCATGGGAAACTATGCTGGCTACGGAGTTCCATGGGAAACTATGCTGGCTACGGAGTTCCATGGGAAACTATGCTGGCTACGGAGTTCCATGGGAAACTATGCTGGCTACGGAGTTCCATGGGAAACTATGCTGGCTACGGAGTTCCATGGGAAACTATGCTGGCTACAGAGGTCCATTGGAAACTATGCTGGCTACAGAGTTCCATGGGAAACTATGCTGGCTACGGAGTTCCATGGGAAAATATGCTGGCTACAGAGTTCCATGGGAAACTGTGCTGGCTACAGAGGTCCATGGGAAACTATGCTGGCTACGGAGTTCCATGGGAAACTATACTGGCTACGGAGTTCCATGGGAAACTATGCTGGCTACGGAGTTCCATGGGAAACTGTGCTGGCTACGGAGTTCCATGGGAAACTATGCTGGCTACAGAGTTCCATGGGAACCTATGCTGGCTACAGAGTTCCATGGGAAACTATGCTGGCTACAGAGTTCCATGGGAAACTATGCTGGCTACGGAGTTCCATGGGAAACTATGCTGGCTACAGAGTTCCATGGGAAACTGTGCTGGCTACAGAGGTCCATGGGAAACTATGCTGGCTACAGAGTTCCATGGGAAACTATGCTGGCTACGGAGTTCCATGGGAAACTGTGCTGGCTACAGAATTCCATGGGAAACTATGCTGGCTACGGAGTTCCATGGGCAACTATGCTGGCTACGGAGTTCCATGGGCAACTGTGCTGGCTACGGAGTTCCATGGGAAACTATGCTGGCTACAGAGGTCCATGGGAAACTGTGCTGGCTACAGAGGTCCATGGGAAACTATGCTGGCTACAGAGGTCCATGGGAAACTATGCTGGCTACGGAGTTCCATGGGAAACTATGCTGGCTACAGAGTTCCATGGGAAACTATGCTGGCTACAGAGTTCCATGGGAAACTGTGCTGGCTACAAAGGTCCATGTGAAACTATGCTGGCTACAGAGGTCCATGGGAAACTATGCTGGCTACGGAGTTCCATGGGAAACTGTGCTGGCTACAGAATTCCATGGGAAACTATGCTGGCTACGGAGTTCCATGGGAAACTATGCTGGCTACGGAGTTCCATGGGCAACTGTGCTGGCTACGGAGTTCCATGGGAAACTATGCTGGCTACAGAGTTCCATGGGAAACTATGCTGGCTACGGAGTTCCATGGGAAACTATGCTGGCTACAGAGGTCCATGGGAAACTATGCTGGCTACAGAGGTCCATGGGAAACTATGCTGGCTACAGAGTTCCATGGGAAACTGTGCTGGCTACAAAGGTCCATGTGAAACTATGCTGGCTACGGAGTTCCATGGGCAACTATGCTGGCTACGGAGTTCCATGGGAAACTGTGCTGGCTACAGAGTTCCATGGGCTACAGTGAAAACATTCCATGCGATTGTTTCAGGACGGCGTCCCACATCAAAATATGTTTCCACTGGGACAGGTTTCAGAAATTCACAAATAGCGATTAAATATTCACTTACTTTTTGAAAATCTTCCTCTGATTTGTCATCCAAAGGGTCCCAGCTATAACATGTAGTGTCGTTTTGTTAGATAAAATCCTTCTTTATATCCCAAAAAGTCTGTTTAGTTGGCGCCATCGATTTGAGTAATCCACTCGTTCAACTTGCAGAGAAAGGAATCCGAAATCTACCTCTAACTTTGTTTCAACAAGTCAAAATACGTTTCTATTTACTCCTCAGATACCCTAAAATGTAATCAAACTATAATATTTCTTACAGAAAGAAGTATGTTCAATAGGAAACCGATTTTAGCAGGTGCGTCCTGTCTTCATGGCGCACGCAAACATGATTTTCCAAGACTGTGTCCCTATACTAAAACTGATATGTCTTATTCATTTTTGAAGTTACAAACCTGAACATAGACTGCTGACACCCGGTGGAAGCCATAGGAATTGCATCCAGGGAGCTAATTTTCAGTATGACCTTATGCTTGCCATTCTAAGAGGACGGTGTCTCTCTCAAAGAAAATTCCAGGTGGTTTTCTTTGGATTTTCTCCTACCATATCTATTGTGTTATATTCTCCCGCATTATTTTAACATTTCTACAAACTTCAGAGTGTTTTCTTTCCAATGATTATATGCATATCCTGGCTTCAGGGCCTGAGCAACAGGCAGTTTACTTTAGGCACGTCATTCAGGCGGCAATTGAGAAAAAAGAGGCCTAGCCCTAAGGAGTCTCAACTTTCCATAGTGGGATCATATTAGTTTGTAGCCCAAACTGTTTGGACGCTACAGACGTTTTTGCGAGAAAAACCATTTTCGGGGTGTCTCCTGGTCTAACAAACACCGCTGTAACTCTGCCACCTTCCACCATATATTCGAAAGGACAACATATTATCTGGCTGTGGATTGATGCGTCTCCATGTCTTGGCCAGGATAACTAATTCTCAGAAGACTGTCTGTCTCTGACATTAACGATTGGCAAGAAAGACCTCTGTGGAGGCAGGGAGGGCGAGAAGTTAAATTCTGGGCAGAGCAGGGGTGTAGGGGTAGAGGAGTGGAATCGAAGCAGCTACATCCGTTAGCGTTTATCAGACATTGACAGCTGTGCTGACTTAATGAATGTTTGTAATTAACATCGATTTCCGCTAATGTTCAGCGTTGTTGTCTCCTAATGGAAAGTCACTGTTAGTTTCAGACAGACAGACAGACAGACAGACAGACAGACAGACAGACAGACTCAATTGAAAGCCAAAAAAACCCCTCTCTTTTTCTTCTGTCTATAACAGACAGAAGAATGGGCATAATTATTTAGTGTTTCATAAACATTATTAAACACATTAGTATTTGAATATCATTTTCATTTATTTCATTCTTAGAAAGCCTTGTTCTTACATCAGACCTAATAACATCCCCAATGTCTTATTGTTATTATTAAATGATAAAACAACACAAGTTATTCTATCACATAGCCAGACACCATTTATTTTCTCTCTGTCAGGTTGGTTTCATTTGCATTGTGCTGTATACCTATCATGTGGTCTTCCTTCCTGCCTCTCCGTCCCTGGTGGATGTGTGCTCTCTTTCCCTAATTTGAAGAATGTCTCCAAGCTTTCAGTCTCCTTATGAAGATTATGTTATGCCTTGATGAGTTCCCTGCCTGCCTACAAGGCAACTTAGAGAAGAGCCAAGAGACCTCTCTCCTTCTCTCCACTTTCCCCCAGCCAATGTCATTCAGATCTTATCTGTTTGTTTTTTGGAATTGAGAAAATGCATTTTTTATAAATAATTATGACTTTGTAAATATTCATATATTTTCCTGAGGTCCAAGCTCAAATATAATGGGATTGGAAATCTGCATACATAAAAGGAAGGTTGGAAAGGACTAATGTGTCAGTCGGTCTGTCAGTCACTGAAAGGCGAACAGAGACTGTAGCCAATAAGCCATGTTCATAGTAGGTCCACAGCCTAAAGCCATCTGCTCTCTACACCAGGTCCTGGTCTGTCAGTAGGTCCACAGCCTAAAGCCATCTGCTCTCTACACTAGGTCCTGGTCTGTCAGTAGGTCCACAGCCTAAACCCATCTGCTCTCTACACTAGGTCCTGGTCTGTCAGTAGGTCCACAGCCTAAAGCCATCTGCTCTCTACACTAGGTCCTGGTCTGTCAGTAGGTCCACAGCCTAAAGCCATCTGCTCTCTACACTAGGTCCTGGTCTGTCAGTAGGTCCACAGCCTAAACCCATCTGCTCTCTACACCAGGTCCTGGTCTGTCAGTAGGTCCACAGCCTAAAGCCATCTGCTCTCTACACCAGGTCCTGGTCTGTCAGTAGGTCCACAGCCTAAAGCCATCTGCTCTCTACACTAGGTCCTGGTCTGTCAGTAGGTCCACAGCCTAAAGCCATCTGCTCTCTACTGAGGTGGATGACTGTCAGAACCTCTCCACTGAGCCTTTTATTTATCCTTTCTCTCTCTCTCTCTATATATATATATATATACACACACTACCGTTCAAAAGTTTGGGGTCACTTAGAAATGTCCTTGTTTTTGAAAGAAAATTAAAAAAATGTCCACAAAAATAACATCAAATTGATCAGAAATACAGTGTAGACATTGTTAATGTTGTAAATGACTATTGTAGCTGGAAACGGCAGATTTTTTAATGGAATATCTACATAGGCGTACAGAGGCCCATTATCAGCAACCATCACTCCTGTGTTCCAATGGCACGTTGTCTTAGCTAATCCAAGTTTATCATTTGAAAAGACATATGTATCATTAGAAAACCCTTTTGCAAGTATTTTAGCACAGCTGAAAACTTTTGTCCTAGTTGAAGAAGTAATGAAACTGGCCTTCTTTAGACTAGTTGAGTATCTGGAGCATCAGCATTTGTGGTTTCCATTACGGGCTCAAAATGGCCAGAAACAAAGACCTTTCTTCTGAAACTCTTCAGTCTATTCTTGTTCTGAGAAATGAAGGCTATTCCATGCGAGAAATGGCCAAGAAACGGAAGATCTCGTACAACGCTGTGTACTACTCCCTCCACAGAACAGCGCAAACTGGCCCTAACCAGAATTGAAAGAGAAGTGGAGGCCCCGGTGCACAACTGAGCAAGAGGACAAGTACATTAGAGGGTCTAGTTTGAGAACCAGATGCCTCACAAGATCTCAACTTGCAGCTTAATTAAGTAGTACCCGCAAAACACCAGTCTCAACGTCAACAGTGAAGAGGCGACTCCGGGATGCTGTCCTTCTAAGCAGAGTTGCAAAGAATAAGCCATATCTCAGACTGGCCAATAAAAATAGAAGATTAAGATGGGCAAAATAACACAGACACTGACAGAGGAACTCTGCCTAGAAGGCCAGCATCCCGGAGTCGCTTCTTCACTATTGACGTTGAGACTGGACAGAGGAACTCTGCCTAGAAGGCCAGACTCCTGGAGTCGCCTCTTCTTTAGACTAGTTGAGTATCTGGAGCATCAGCATTTGTGGGTTCAATTACAGGCTCAAAATGGTCAGAAACAAAGACCTTTCTTCTGAAACTAATGGGGATCCCTAATAAATACAAAAACTACACAGGTAATCAAATGACACATGTACACTACACAGGTAATCAAATGGCACATGTACACTACACAGGTAATCAAATGGCACATGTACACTACACAGGTAATCAAATGGAACATGTACACTACACAGGTAATCAAATGGCACATGTACACTACACAGGTAATCAAATGGAACATGTACACTACACAGGTAATCAAATGGCACATGTACACTACACAGGTAATCCAATGGCACATGTACACTACACAGGTAATCCAATGGCACATGTACACTACACAGGTAATCCAATGGCACATGTACACTACACAGGTAATCCAATGGCACATGTACACTACACAGGTAATCCAATGGCACATGTACACTACACAGGTAATCCAATGGCACATGTACACTACACAGGTAATCCAATGGCACATGTACACTACACAGGTAATCCAATGGCACATGTACACTACACAGGTAATCCAATGGCACATATACACTACACAGGTAATCCAATGGCACATATACACTACACAGGTAATCCAATGGCACATATACACTACACAGGTAATCAAATGGCACATGTACACTACACAGGTAATCAAATGGCACATGTACACTACACAGGTAATCAAATGGCACATGTACACTACACAGGTAATCAAATGGCACATGTACACTACACAGGTAATCAAATGGCACATGTACACTACACAGGTAATCAAAATGGCACATGTACACTACACAGGTAATCAAATGGCACATGTACACTACACAGGTAATCAAATGGCACATGTACACTACACAGGTAATCAAATGGCACATGTACACTACACAGGTAATCAAATGGCACATGTACACTACACAGGTAATCAAATGGCACATGTACACTACACAGGTAATCAAATGGCACATGTACACTACACAGGTAATCAAATGGCACATGTACACTACACAGGTAATCAAATGGCACATGTACACTACACAGGTAATCAAATGGCACATGTACACTACACAGGTAATCAAATGGCACATGTACACTACACAGGTAATCAAATGGCACATGTACACTACACAGGTAATCAAATGTGGTGCATTGGTTGAAAGTGGTGCCTTGTTCCCTTTAAATACACCATGCTTCAGATCATATACATTGATACCAAATGAAGGGTAGCCTACTTTAAAATGTACACGCTCCATGTGTTGTTGCTTTATCTACAATTAGCAGCTGTTTGGTCATTTACAACAATATAACTATGTCCCAAATGGCACCTCATTTCCAATATAGTAAACTACTTTTATTTGACAAAAGTAGTACACTATACAGGGAATAGGTCACCATTAGGGACATTGTTTTAACACTGTGCAGTCTAATGCATATTCCACTGAGGCTGGAATGAAAGTGGCTGAATTTCCAGTCAACGCTTGTTCCCTTTTAGCTTAGACCTTATCGCAACCCATAACATCAGTGTTGTAATCTTATTGGAGATTAGACTTATTTAATGTTATCAGTAAATCGCCTTCATTAAGGAATTTAAATTGTTGATTGGTCGGTAGATGTGAAAATAACATGTATTGAGCTGTTTATCCATTTCACTCTGTCTGCTGCTGTTATTGGTGTGGTACTTAGAATCACGTCAGAAACTGATTTCAGGTCATCGTATTGAAGGTCACCCAGAAAAATAGATCCTATCCTTAAATAGGAAGGCATCGCTTGGGTTCACAGTTAACCAGTTTATGTAGCAAATACACTACAGTTCAAAAGTTTGGGGTCACTTAGACATTTCCTTGACACCATAGTACCCTCCAAACTCGTCATTAAGCTCGAGACCCTGGGTATTGACCCCGCCCTGTGCAGACCCTGGGGCCCCACAAGGCTGCGTTCTCAGCCCTCTCCTGTACTCCCTGTTCATCCATGACTGCGTGGCCATGCACGCCTCCAACTGAATCATCAAGTTTGCAGACGGCACTACAGTGGTAGGCTTGATTACCAACAACAACGAGACGGCCTACAGGGAGGAGGTGAGGGCCCTCGGAGTGTGGTATCAGGAAAATAACCTCACACTCAACGTCAACAAAACAAAGGAGATGATTGTGGACTTCAGGAAACAGCAGAGGGAGCAGCCCCCTATCCACGTCGACAGGACAGTAGTGGAGAAGGTGGAAAGTTTTAAGTTCCTCGACGTACACATCACAGACAAACTGAATTGGTCCACCCACACAGACAGCGTGGTGAAGAAGGCGAAACAGCGCCTCTTCAACGTCAGAAGGCTGAAGAAATTTGTCTTGTCACCCAAAACACTCAAACTTTTACAGATGCACAATCGAGAGTATCCTGTCAGGCTGTATCACCGCCTGGTACGGCAACTGCTCCGCCCACAACCATAAGGCTCTCCAGAGGGTAGTGAGGTCTGCACAACGCATCACCGGGGGCAAACTACCTGCCCTCCAGGACACCTACACCACCTGATGTCACAGGAAGGCCATAAAGATCATCAAGGACAACAACCACCCGAGCCACTGCCTGTTCACCCCGCTATCATCCAGAAGGCGAGGTCAGTACAGGTGCATCAAAGCTGGGACCGAGAGACTGAAAAACAGCTTCTATCTCAAGGCCATCAGACTGTTAACTTCTAGCAACTCAGAAACCCGGATCCGGGAGCACCCCCCCCCCCCCCCCCCACTGATTAGCATCGCTAGCATAGCGTCACAATTAAATAGTAGCATCTAAATATCATTAAATCACAAGTCCAAGACACCAAATGAAAGATACAGATCTTGTGAATAAAGCCACCATTTCAGATTTTTAAAATGTTTTACAGGGAAGACAAAATATGTAAATCTATTAGCTAACCACGTTAGCAAAAGACACCACTTTTCTAACTCCATCAGTTTCTTACTCCATCAGGTGCTATCACCAATTCGACCAAATAAAGATATAAATAGCCACTAACCAAGAAAAAACTTCATCAGATGATAGTCTGATAACCTATGCTATACAATAAATATGTTTTGTTAGAAAAATGTGCATATTTCAGGTATAAATCATAGTTTGCCATTGCAGCCACCATCACAAATCTCACCAAAGCGACTAGAATTACTACAGAGAGCAACGTGTATTACCAATTTACTCATCATAAAACATTTCTTAAAAATACACAGCGCATAGCAATGGAAAGACACAGATCTTGTGAATTCAGACAACATTTCAGATTTTCTAAGTGTTTTACAGCGAAAACACAATAAATCGTTATATTAGCATACCACATATGCAAACGTTACCCGAGCATTGATTCAAGCCAAAGAGAGCGATATCGTTATCATCGCCAAAATATATTAATTTTTTCACTAACCTTCTCAGAATTCTTCCGATGACACTCCTGTAACATCATATTACAACATAAATATAGAGTTTGTTCGAAAATGTGCATATTTAGCCACAAAAAAACGTGGTTATACAATGAGAATAGTAGCCAACCTGGGCCGAAAATGTCGGGCGCCATTTTGGACAGTAATCTAGCCTAATGAATAACTAATCATAAACTTTACTAAAAAATATAGGGTGGACAGCAATCGAAAGACAAATTAGTTCTTAATGCAATCGCTGAATTACATTTCTAAAATTATCCTTACTGTGCAATACAGGGTTCGCCAAAGCGAAGCTACCCAAAAAACATGGCGGCTTATGCGTTTAACATTTTTCAACAGAACAACGATTTATCATCATAAATAGTTCTTACTATGAGCTGATCTTCCATCAGAATCTTGGGCAATGTATCCTTTCTCGGGTCTAATCGTCTTTTGGTCGAAAGATGTCCTCTTGTCCCGTCGAAATGGCCACTAACGTTCGACCGGTACTGGAAACGTGCCCAGCGCTTCAAAGTGCATCACAAAGAAATGCCTCAAAATCGCACTAAACGGATATAAATTGCTATAAAACGGTTTAAATTAACTACCTTATGATGTTTTTAACACCTATAACGAGTAAAAACATGACCGGCGATATATAAGTGGCTAAACCAAAGCTTGGAAGGAGGCCAGTCCCGACGTCCATCGTGCGTCAGGCGCAGGAAGAAAAGAAAGCTACTTCCGCCTTGTGCTCTTTTATACAGGCCCTGATTGCGCAATCGACTCCATTCAAATTGTCACCTCTTACTGACATCTAGAGGAAGGCGTGGGCAGTGTTTGTATCCTCATAGCATTTACAGGGACATTAAAACTGACCTGGGACCAGAGGCCAAGATATCTGAAATCTCACTCCCTGTCAGGAAAAGTGCTGTAGAATGAGTTCTGTTCCACTCAGAGACATAATTCAAACGGCTATAGAAACTAGAGAGTGTTTTCTATCCAATAATAACAATAATATGCATATTGTACGAGCAAGAATTGAGTACGAGGCCGTTTGAAATGGGCACCTTTAATCAGAGCTACTCAATACTGCCCCTGCAGCCATAAAAAGTTAAACCACAGCGGCTGGATGGTATGTAAAGTTACGTTAAACCATAGGGGCTGGGTGGTATGTAAGGATTTGTTATACCACAGCGGCTGGATGGTATGTAAAGTTACGTTAAACCACAGGGGCTGGGTGGTATGTAAGGATTTGTTATATCCTTACATGATGTTTATGTTTGGTTTACATGTTGTTAATATGTTTTAAGTTTGGTTTATATGTTGTATATATGTGGTGTATGTTTGGTTTATGTGAAGTGTCCATGTATTTAAGGATCATGGAGGTAATAGACTTTTGCTAAACATGCAAATGGATCATGTTTTCATGCAGTTTAATTTGGCAACGTCAAAAAAAAAAAAAATGCTAACAGCACCCCCTATTGACAAAAAGTTAATTAGCCATCACTAGCACAGAGAGGCTGCTGCCAACATACTGACTCAACTCCAGCCACTTTAATAATGGAAAAATTGATGTAATAAATGTATCACTTTAAACAATAACACTTTATATAATGTTTACATACCCTACATTACTCATCTCATATGTATATACTGTACTCTATACCATCTACTGCATATGCTGTTCGGCCATCGCTCATCCATATATTTATATGTACATATTCTTATTCATTCCTTTACACTTGTGTGTATAAGGTAGTTGTTGTGAAATTGTTAGATTACTTGTTAGATATTACTGCACGGTCGGAACTAGAAGCACAAGCATTTCGCTACACTCGCATTAACAACTGATAAACATGTGCATGTGACCAATAACATTTGATTTGTTTTTTAAAGAAAAGCATATTTTTGTCCATTACAATAACATCAAATTGATCAGAAAGACAGTGTAGACATTGTTAATGTTGTAAATGACTATTGTGGCAGGAAATTGCAACATTTTTTATGGAATATCTACAGTCGTGGCCAAAAGTTGAGAATGACACAAATATTAATTTTCACAAAGTCTGCTGCCTCAGTTTGTATGATGTCAATTTGCATATACTCTTTGCCATGCAAATGAACTGAATCCCCAAAAAACATTTCCACTGCATTTCAGCCCTGCCACAAAAGGACCAGCTGACATCATGTCAGTGATTCTCTCGTTAACACAGGTGTGAGTGTTGATGAGGACAAGGCTGGATATCACTCTGTCATGCTGATTGAGTTTGACTGGAAGCTTCAAAAGGAGGGTGGTGCTTGGAATCATTGTTCTTCCTCTGTCAATCATCGTTACCTGCAAGGAAACATGTGCCTTCATCATTGCATTGCACAAAAAGGGCTTCACAGGCAAGGATATTGCTGTCAGTAAGATTGCACCTAAATCAACCATTTATCGGATCATCAAGAACTTCAAGGAGAGTGGTTCAATTGTTGTGAAGAAGGCTTCAGGGCGCCCAAGAAAGTCCAGCAAGCGCCAGGACCATCTCCTAACGTTGATTCAGCTGCAGGATTGGGGCACCACCAGTACAGCGCTTGCTCAGGAATGGCAGTAGGCAGGTGTGAGTGCATCTGCATGCACAGTGGGGCAAAGACTTTTGGAGGATGGCCTGGTGTCAAGAAGGGCAGCAAAGAAGCCACTTCTCTCCAGGAAAAACATCAGGGACAGACTGATATTCTGCAAAAGGTACAGGGATTGGACTGCTGAGGACTGGGGTAAAGTCATTTTCTCTGATGAAACCCCTTTCCGATTGTTTGGGGAATCCGGAAAAATGCTTGTCCTGGAGAAGACAAGGTGAGCGCTACCATCAGTCCTGTGTCATGCCAACAGTAAAGCATCTTGAGACCATTCATGTGTGGGGTTGCTTCTCAGCCAAGGGAGTGGGCTCACTCACAATTTTGCCTAAGAACACAGCCATGAATAAAGAATGGTACCAACACATCCTCCAAGATCAACTTCTCCCAACTATCCAGGAACAGTTTGGTGACGAACAATGCCTTTTCCAGCATGATGGAGCACCTTGCCATAAGGCAAAAGTGATAACTAAGTGGCTCGGGGAACAAAACATCGATATTTTGGGTCCATGGCCAGGAAACTCCCCAGACCTTAATCCCATTGAGAACTTGTGGTCAATCCTCAAGAGGCAGGTGGGCAAACAAAACCCCACAAATTCTGACAAACTCCAAGCATATATTATGCAAGAATGGGCTGCCATCAGTCAGGATGTGGCCCAGAAGTTAATTAACAGCATGCCAGGGCAGATTGCAGAGGTCTTGAAAAAGAAGGGTCAACTCTGCAAATATTGACTCTTTGCATCAACTTCATGTAATTGTCAATAAAAGCCTTTGACACTTATGAAATGCTGGTAATTGTCACGATCGTTGGAATAAATATCGGACAAAGGCGCAGCGGATGTTGAGTTCCACATAATTTAATGATAAAGTGAAACTTAGCAAAGACAAAAAAACAAATAAACAATAAAATCGTGACAACAGAGGTGCTACGTGCACTAACTCAAAACAATATCCCACAAACACATGTGGAAAAAATGATACTTAAATATGATCCCCAATTAGAGACAACGATTACCAGCTGCCTCTAATTGGGAATCATACCAATCACCAACATAGAAAAACAAAACTAGAACCCCACATAGAATAATAAACTAGACTAACCCCCAGTCACGCCCTGTCCTACTCTACTATAGAAAATAAGGGCTCTCTATGGTCAGGACATGACTGTGATTATACTTCAGTATCCATAGTAACATCTGACACAAAATATCTAAAGACACTGAAGCAGCAAACTTTGTGAAAATTTATATTTGTGTAATTCTCAAAACTTTTGGCCACGACTGTACATAGGCGTACAGAGGCCCATTATCAGCAACCATCACTCCTGTGTTCCAATGGCACGTTGTGTTAAGCTAATCCAAGTTTATCGTTTTAAAAGGCTAATCGATCATTAGAAAACCCTTTTGCAAATATGTTATCACAGCTGGAAACTGTTGTCCTGATTAAAGAAGCAATAAACCCTTCTTTAGACTAGTTGAGTATCTGGAGCATCAGCATTTGTGGGTTCGGTTACAGGCTCAAAATGGCCAGAAACAAATAACTTTCTTCTGAAACTCTTCATTCTATTCTTGTTCTGAGAAATGAAGGGTATTCTAAGTGAGAAATTGCCAAGAAACTGAAGATCTCGTACAACGCTGTGTACTACTCCCTTCACAGAACAGCGTTAACTGTCTCTAACCAGTATAGAAAGAGGAGTGGGAGGCCCCGGTGAACAACTGAGCAAGAGGACAAGTACATTAGAGTGTCTAGTTTGAGAACCAGACGCCTCTGAAGTCCTCAACTTGCAGCTTAATTAAATAGTACCCGCAAAACACCAGTCTCAACGTCAACAGTGAAGAGGAGACTCCGGGTTGCTGCATTCTTGGCAGAGTTGCAAAGAAAAAGCAATATCTCAGACTGGCCAATTAAAATGAAAGATGGGCAAAATAACAAACACTGGACAGAGGATCTCTGACTAGAAGGCCAGCATCCCAGACTCGCCACTGTTGACGTTGAGACTGTTTTTTTGTGGGTACTATTTAATTGCAAAAGGGTTTTCTAATGATCAACTAGTCTTTTAAAATGATAAACTCAGCTAACACAACATGCCATTGGAACACGGGCCTCTGTACTCCTATGCAGATATTCCATTAAAAATCTGCCGGTTTCAGCTACAATAGTAATTTACAACATTAACAATGTCTACACTGTATTTCTGATCCATTATATGTTATTTTAATGGTCTAAAAGTGTGCTTTTCTTACACAAACAAGGACATTTCTAAGTGACCCAAACGTTTTAATGGTAGTGTACATACATACACATACAGTACATATATACAGTACATATATACAGTCATAAAGTACATACATACAGTACATATACAGTACATACAGTACATATACACAGTACATACACAGTACAAACATACAGTACATATACAGAGCATGACCTTTCCGGGGGATCTGTCTGCACAACTTGCCCTTGGAAATCAATCCGATCATTTTGTCGGACCTAGATAGAACATACAGTATATGAAATGTGTAATATCCCCAAATGGACGTTCTAAAATACCTACATACGCTGGTCTTTGACTTTCTGAGCTGATCTTCCCTCTTCCAGCAACTTCATATCATTTTAATGAATTCTACAAGCTACTAAACCTGCATGAATCTGTTTTGTTTCCATACCTGTATTGATTTGTATTGCCTTTGTTCTTTATTTTTTTTGACAGGATAATGTTATTACGAAATAACACTCTGAGGATCATCAACTCCAGCCGCTCTGACGAGGGGGACTACGTCTGTCGGGCTGAGAATCAGTTTGGCTCGGCTGAGATGACGGCCATGCTCCGGGTAAAAGGTAAGTGATGCCCAGGAGGGCTTTATTTTTCTGCCAAATTAATGCCGGTCAGCCACCAGTAAACAGGCCCCCAATGTCGTTTCCTGCCACCTTTGCCTGAGTGCCGGGGAGAGAGAGGGGGAGAAGGAGCAGACTTTCTGTTCGCTCGACCGTGAAGCAAAAGGGTTTACACATTTAAGAATCATTTCACAAGGGCACACTATTTGACAGCGTAAAAGGGCCTGTCATGTAATGTAGCATTCACAGCTGAGATCTAAAGAGACCCTGGGTGTAGAGTGTTTGACCTGCGTCAGGGTTTAGTGTTCCTGAGACCCTGGGTGTAGAGTGTTTGACCTGCGTCAGGGTTTAGTGTTCCTGAGACCCTGGGTGTAGAGTGTTTGACCTGCGTTAGGGTTTAGTGTTCCTGAGACCCTGGGTGTAGAGTGTTTGACCTGCGTTAGGGTTTAGTGTTCCTGAGACCCTGGGTGTAGAGTGTTTGACCTGCGTCATGGTTTAGTGTTCCTGAGACCCTGGGTGTAGAGTGTTTGACCTGCGTCAGGGTTTAGTGTTCCTGAGACCCTGGGTGTAGAGTGTTTGACCTGCGTCATGGTTTAGTGTTCCTGAGACCCTGGGTGTAGAGTGTTTGACCTGCGTCAGGGTTTAGTGTTCCTGAGACCCTGGGTATAGAGTGTTTGACCTGCGTTAGGGTTTAGTGTTCCTGAGACCCTGGGTGTAGAGTGTTTGACCTGCGTCATGGTTTAGTGTTCCTGAGACCCTGGGTGTAGAGTGTTTGACCTGCGTCATGGTTTAGTGTTCCTGAGACCCTGGGTGTAGAGTGTTTGACCTGCGTCAGGGTTTAGTGTTCCTGAGACCCTGGGTATAGAGTGTTTGACCTGCGTTAGGGTTTAGTGTTCCTGAGACCCTGGGTATAGAGTGTTTGACCTGCGTCAGGGTTTAGTGTTCCTGAGACCCTGGGTGTAGAGTGTTTGACCTGCGTTAGGGTTTAGTGTTCCTGAGACCCTGGGTGTAGAGTGTTTGACCTGCGTTAGGGTTTAGTGTTCCTGAGACCCTGGGTGTAGAGTGTTTGACCTGCGTCATGGTTTAGTGTTCCTGAGACCCTGGGTGTAGAGTGTTTGACCTGCGTCAGGGTTTAGTGTTCCTGAGACCCTGGGTGTAGAGTGTTTGACCTGCGTCATGGTTTAGTGTTCCTGAGACCCTGGGTGTAGAGTGTTTGACCTGCGTTAGGGTTTAGTGTTCCTGAGACCCTGGGTGTAGAGTGTTAGACCTGCGCCAGGGTTTAGTGTTCCTGAGACCCTGGGTGTAGAGTGTTTGACCTGCGTCAGGGTTTAGTGTTCCTGAGACCCTGGGTGTAGAGTGTTTGACCTGCGTCAGGGTTTAGTGTTCCTGAGACCCTGGGTGTAGAGTGTTTGACCTGCGTTAGGGTTTAGTGTTCCTGAGACCCTGGGTGTAGAGTGTTTGACCTGCGTCAGGGTTTAGTGTTCCTGAGACCCTGGGTGTAGAGTGTTTGACCTGCGTTAGGGTTTAGTGTTCCTGAGACCCTGGGTGTAGAGTGTTTGACCTGCGTCAGGGTTTAGTGTTCCTGAGACCCTGGGTGTAGAGTGTTTGACCTGCGTTAGGGTTTAGTGTTCCTGAGACCCTGGGTGTAGAGTGTTAGACCTGCGCCAGGGTTTAGTGTTCCTGAGACCCTGGGTGTAGAGTGTTTGACCTGCGTCAGGGTTTAGTGTTCCTGAGACCCTGGGTATAGAGTGTTTGACCTGCGTCAGGGTTTAGTGTTCCTGAGACCCTGGGTATAGAGTGTTTGACCTGCGTCAGGGTTTAGTGTTCATGAGACCCTGGGTGTAGAGTGTTTGACCTGCGTCATGGTTTAGTGTTCCTGAGACCCTGGGTGTAGAGTGTTTGACCTGCGTTAGGGTTTAGTGTTCCTGAGACCCTGGGTGTAGAGTGTTTGACCTGCGCCAGGGTTTAGTGTTCCTGAGACCCTGGGTATAGAGTGTTTGACCTGCGCCAGGGTTTAGTGTTCATGAGACCCTGGGTGTAGAGTGTTTGACCTGCGTCAGGGTTTAGTGTTCCTGAGACCCTGGGTGTAGAGTGTTTGACCTGCGTCAGGGTTTAGTGTTCCTGAGACCCTGGGTGTAGAGTGTTTGACCTGCGTCAGGGTTTAGTGTTCCTGAGACCCTGGGTGTAGAGTGTTAGACCTGCGCCATGGTTTAGTGTTCATGAGACCCTGGGTGTAGAGTGTTTGACCTGCGTTAGGGTTTAGTGTTCCTGAGACCCTGGGTATAGAGTGTTTGACCTGCGTCAGGGTTTAGTGTTCCTGAGACCCTGGGTGTAGAGTGTTTGACCTGCGCCAGGGTTTAGTGTTCCTGAGACCCTGGGTGTAGAGTGTTTGACCTGCGTCAGGGTTTAGTGTACCTGAGACCCTGGGTGTAGAGTGTTTGACCTGCGTCAGGGTTTAGTGTTCCTGAGACCCTGGGTGTAGAGTGTTTGACCTGCGTCAGGGTTTAGTGTTCCTGAGACCCTGGGTGTAGAGTGTTTGACCTGCGTTAGGGTTTAGTGTTCATGAGACCCTGGGTGTAGAGTGTTTGACCTGCGTCAGGGTTTAGTGTTCCTGAGACCCTGGGTGTAGAGTGTTTGACCTGCGTCAGGGTTTAGTGTTCCTGAGACCCTGGGTGTAGAGTGTTTGACCTGCGTCAGGGTTTAGTGTTCCTGAGACCCTGGGTGTAGAGTGTTTGACCTGCGTCAGGGTTTAGTGTTCCTGAGACCCTGGGTATAGAGTGTTTGACCTGCGTTAGGGTTTAGTGTTCCTGAGACCCTGGGTATAGTGTTTGACCTGCGCCAGGGTTTAGTGTTCCTGAGACCCTGGGTGTAGAGTGTTTGACCTGCGTCAGGGTTTAGTGTTCCTGAGACCCTGGGTGTAGAGTGTTTGACCTGCGTCAGGGTTTAGTGTTCCTGGATTTGTTTTGATAATGACACTTCAGATGCCAAATGTGCTTTTGTCAATTTTTCTGGATTGTTGCCATGCCACTCTAGCCATAGGCCTACAAATGGCATAGTCCCATGTAGCTCAGTTGGTAGAGCATTGCCATTCCCCTGGGGCACAAGAATGAAAATGTAAGTCACTCTGGATAAGAGCGTCTGCTAAATGACTAAACATGTACAAAATAACACCGATAGTCAGAATTGTCTCAGGGCCAGCACATCCAGATCTGTGAGCAGTCTAGCGTTAGCTTTGGAGTGTCGTAATATGGCAATGTAATGGGCGAGTTAGTGGTTCTCTACCTGTCTTTGTCTTATATTATAAACCATAGACACACCTATTAGATGGTATGACACTAATAGTCAGACGAGTTGACAATAACCAGTGTTATCACTTGAACAGGACTGAGTCTAGGTTAGTGTTGTATCCTAACACTGCAGCAGTGGTAGCATGTGAAGAGGACTGAGTCTAGGTTAGTGTTGTATCCTAACACTGCAGCAGTGGTAGCATGTGAGGAGGACTGAGTCTAGGTTAGTGTTATATCCTAACACTGCAGCAGTGTTAGCATGTGAAGAGGACTGAGTCTAGGTTAGTGTTGTATCCTAACACTGCAGCAGTGGTAGCATGTGAAGAGGACTGAGTCTAGGTTAGTGTTATATCCTAACACTGCAGCAGTGGTAGCATGTGAAGAGGACTGAGTCTAGGTTAGTGTTGTATCCTAACACTGCAGCAGTGATAGCATGTGAAGAGGACTGAGTCGAGGTTAGTGTTGTATCCTAACACTGCAGCAGTGGTAGCATGTGAAGAGGACTGAGTCTAGGTTAGTGTTGTATCCTAACACTGCAGCAGTGGTAGCATGTGAAGAGGACTGAGTCTAGGTTAGTGTTGTATCCTAACACTGCAGCAGTGGTAGCATGTGAAGAGGACTGAGTCTAGGTTAGTGTTGTATCCTAACACTGCAGCAGTGGTAGCATGTGAAGAGGACTGAGTCTAGGTTAGTGTTGTATCCTAACACTGCAGCAGTGGTAGCATGTGAAGAGGACTGAGTCTAGGTTAGTGTTGTATCCTAACACTGCAGCAGTGGTAGCATGTGAAGAGGACTGAGTCTAGGTTAGTGTTATATCCTAACACTGCAGCAGTGGTAGCATGTGGAGAGGACTGAGTCTAGGTTAGTGTTGTATCCTAACACTGCAGCAATGGTAGCATGTGAAGAGGACTGAGTCTAGGTTAGTGTTGTATCCTAACACTGCAGCAGTGGTAGCATGTGAAGAGGACTGAGTCTAGGTTAGTGTTGTATCCTAACACTGCAGCAGTGGTAGCATGTGAAGAGGACTGGGTCTAGGTTAGTGTTGTATCCTAACACTGCAGCACTGGTAGCATGTGAAGAGGACTGAGTCTGGGTTAGTGTTGTATCCTAACACTGCAGCAGTGGTAGCATGTGAAGAGGACTGAGTCTAGGTTAGTGTTGTATCCTAACACTGCAGCAGTGGTAGCATGTGAAGAGGACTGAGTCTAGGTTAGTGTTGTATCCTAACAATGCAGCAGTGGTAGCATGTGAAGAGGACTGAGTCTAGGTTAGTGTTGTATCCTAACACTGCAGCAGTGGTAAGCATGTAAGAGAGGACTGAGTCTAGGTTAGTGTTGTATCCTAACACTGCAGCAGTGGTAGCATTGAAGAGGACTGAGTCTAGGTTAGTGTTGTATCCTAACACTGCAGCAGTGGTAGCATGTGAAGAGGACTGAGTCTAGGTTAGTGTTGTATCCTAACACTGCAGCAGTGTTAGCATGTGAAGAGGACTGAGTCTAGGTTAGTGTTGTATCCTAACACTGCAGCAGTGTTAGCATGTGAAGAGGACTGAGTCTAGGTTAGTGTTGTATCCTAACACTGCAGCAGTGTTAGCATGTGAAGAGGACTGAGTCTAGGTTAGTATATCCTAACACTGCAGCAGTGGTAGCATGTGAAGAGGACTGAGTCTAGGTTAGTGTTGTATCCTAACACTGCAGCAGTGGTAGTATGTGAAGAGGACTGAGTCTAGGTAGTGTTGTATCCTAACACTGCAGCAGTGTTAGCATGTGAAGAGGACTGAGTCTAGGTTAGTGTTGTATCCTAACACTGCAGCAGTGGTAGCATGTGAAGAGGACTGAGTCTAGGTTAGTGTTGTATCCTAACACTGCAGCAGTGGTAGCATGTGAAGAGGACTGAGTCTAGGTAGTGTTGTATCCTAACACTGCAGCAGTGGTAGCATGTGAAGAGGACTGAGTCTAGGTTAGTGTTGTATCCTAACACTGCAGCAGTGTTAGCATGTGAAGAGGACTGAGTCTAGGTTAGTGTTGTATCCTAACACTGCAGCATTGGTTAGCATGTGAAGAGGACTGAGTCTAGGTAGTGTTGTATCCTAACCACTGCAGCAGTGGTAGCATGTGAAGAGGACTGAGTCTAGGTTAGTGTTGTATCCTAAACTGCAGCAGTGGTAGC
>NW_024059421.1:0-36069 GCF_016432855.1 Salvelinus namaycush | reverse complement strand
GACATCTGGAATGAAGGCAGACATACATCTGGAGTGAGGGCAGACAGACATCTGGAATGAAGGCAGACAGATATCTGGAGTGAGGGCAGACAGACATCTGGAATGAAGGCAGACAGATATCTGGAGTGAGGGCAGACAGATATCTGGAATGAAGGCAGGCAGACATACATCTGGAGTGAGGGCAGACAGACATCTGGAATGAAGGCAGACAGATATCTGGAGTGAGGGCAGACAGACATCTGGAATGAAGGCAGGCAGACATACATCTGAAAAGAAGGCAGACATACATCTGGAGTGAGGGCAGACAGACATCTGGAATGAAGGCAGGCAGACATACATCTGGAGTGAGGGCAGACAGACATCTGGAATGAAGGCAGGCAGACATACATCTGGAGTGAGGGCAGACAGACATCTGGAATGAAGGCAGACAGATATCTGGAGTGAGGGCAGACAGATATCTGAAATGAAGGCAGACATACATCTGGAGTGAGGGCAGACAGACATCTGAAATGAAGGCAGGCAGACATACATCTGGAGTGAGGGCAGACAGACATCTGGAATGAAGGCAGACAGATATCTGGAGTGAGGGCAGACAGATATCTGAAATGAAGGCAGACATACATCTGGAGTGAGGGCAGACAGACATCTGAAATGAAGGCAGTCATACATCTGGAGTGAGGGCAGACGGACATCTGAAATGAAGGCAGACATACATCTGGAGTGAGGGCAGACAGACATCTGAAATGAAGGCAGACATACATCTGGAGTGAGGGCAGACAGACATCTGAAATGAAGGCAGACATACATCTGGAGTGAGGGCAGACAGACATCTGAAATGAAGGCAGACATACATCTGGAGTGAGGGCAGACAGACATCTGAAATGAAGGCAGACAGACATGTTCAGGCCACCCTGTCACCAAACAAACCAGCTGTCACATGTTCAGGCCCCCCTGTCACCTAACAAACCAGCTGTCACATGTTCAGGCCACCCTGTCACCTAACAAACCAGCTGTCACATGTTCAGGCCACCCTGTCACCTAACAAACCAGCTGTCACATGTTCAGGCCATCCTGTCACGTAACCAAACAAGCTGTCACATGTTCAGGCCACCCTGTCACGGAACAAACCAGCGGTCACCTAACAAACAAGCTGTCACATGTTCAGGCCACCCTGTCACGGAACAAACCAGCGGTCACCTAACAAACCAGCTGTCACATGTTCAGGCCACCCTGTCACCAAACAAACCAGCTGTCACATGTTCATGCCACCCTGTCACCAAACAAACCAGCTGTCACCTAACAAACCAGCTGTCACATGTTCAGGCCACCCTGTCACATAACAAACCAGCTGTCACATGTTCAGGCTATCCTGTCACGTAACCAAACCAGCTGTCACATGTTCAGGCCACCCTGTCACCTAACAAACCAGCTGTCACCTAACAAACCAGCTGTCACATGTTCAGGCCACCCTGTCACCTAACAAACCAGCTGTCACATGTTCAGGCCCCCCTGTCACGTAACCAAACCAGCTGTCACGTTCAGGCCACCCTGTCGCCAAACAAACCAGCTGTCACATGTTCAGGCCACCCTGTCACGTAACCAAACCAGCTGTCACATGTTCAGGCCCCCCTGTCACCTAACAAACCAGCTGTCACATGTTCAGGCCACCCTGTCACCTAACAAACCAGCTGTCACATGTTCAGGCCACCCTGTCACCTAACAAACCAGCTGTCACATGTTCAGGCCACCCTGTCACCTAAAAAACCAGCTGTCACATGTTCAGGCCCCCCTGTCACCTAACAAACCAGCTGTCACATGTGCAGGCCACCCTGTCACCTAACAAACCAGCTGTCACCTAACAAACCAGCTGTCACATGTTCAGGCTATCCTGTCACCTAACAAACCAGCTGTCACCTAACAAACCAGCTGTCACATGTTCAGGCCCCCCTGTCACCTAACAAACCAGCTGTCACATGTTCAGGCCCCCCTGTCACCTAACAAACCAGCTGTCACATGTTCAGGCCACCCTGTCACGTAACCAAACCAGCTGTCACATGTTCAGGCCATCCTGTCACGTAACCAAACCAGCTGTCACATGTTCAGGCCATCCTGTCACGTAACCAAACCAGCTGTCACATGTTCAGGCCACCCTGTCACCTAACAAACCAGCTGTCACATGTTCAGGCCCCCCTGTCACCTAACAAACCAGCTGTCACATGTTCAGGCCACCCTGTCACCTAACAAACCAGCTGTCAAATGTTCAGGCCACCCTGTCACCTAACAAACCAGCTGTCACATGTTCAGGCCACCCTGTCACCTAACAAACCAGCTGTCACATGTTCAGGCTATCCTGTCATGTAACCAACCTCAAACACACACATTGAATGACCAGCCATAGTCATTCAGACGACCAGCCATAATCAAATGTAAAAAATTGTCACATGCACCGAATACAACAGGACCTTACCGTGAAATGCTTACTTACAAGTCCAAGAAATAGACTTCAGAAAATATTTTCTAAATAAACTAATGTGCGGGGTACAGGTTAGTCGAGGTAATTTGTACATATAGGTCGAGGTAAAGTGATTATGCATAGATACTAAACAGCAAGTAGCAGCAGTGTGGGGGGGACATTTGATTAGCAGTCTTATGGCTTGGAGGTAGAAGCAGGTAACGAGCTTTTAGGACCTTGACTTGGCGCTCTGGTATCGCTTGCCATGCAGTAGCAGAGAGAACAGTCTAGGACTTGGGTGACTGGAGTCTTTGACAATTTTTGGGCCATCCTCTGACACCACCTAGTATATTGGTCCTGTATGGCAGGAAGCTTGACCCCAGTGATGTACTGGGCCATACACACTACCCTCTGTAGCGCCTTACGGTCGGATGCTGAGCAGTTCCCGTACCAGGCGGTGATGCAACCGGCAACAGGATGCTCTCGATGGTGCAGCTGTAGAACTTTGAGGATCTGGGGACCCAAGCCAAATCTTTTCAGTCTCCTGAGGGAGAAAAGGTGTTGTCGTGCCCTATTCACAACTGCCTTGGTGTGTTTAGATCATGATAGTTGGTTTTGGAATGTGGACACAGAGGAACTTGAAACTCTCGACCCGCTCCACAACAGACCCGTCGATGTTAATGGGGGCGTGAACAGCCCTCCTTTTCCTGCAGTCCACGATCAGCTCCTTTGTCTTGCTCACATTGAGGGAGAGGATGTTGTCCTGGCACCACACTGGTGGAGGTCTCTGACCTCCTCCCTATAGGCTGTCTCATCATTGTCGTGATCAGGACCGATCAGTAGCACTCACATCTGTAGACATGAAGTGCTTTGAAAGGTTGGTCATGGCTCACATCAACACCATCATCCCAGAAACCCTAGATCCACTCCAATTTACATACCACCCCAACAGATCCACAGATGATGCAATCTCTATTGCACTCCACACTGCCCTTTCCCACCTGGACAAAAGGAACACCTATGTGAGAATGCTGTTCATTGACTACAGCTCAGCGTTCAACACCATAGTACCCTCAAAGCTCATCACTAAGCTAAGGACCCTGGGACTAAACACCTCCCTCTGCAGCTGGATCCTGGACTTCCTGGCGGGCCGCATCCACGTGGTGAGATTAGGTAACAACACACGCTGATCGTCAACACGGGGACCCCTCAGGGGTGCGTGCTCAGTCCCCTCCTGTACTCCCTGCACAGCCAGGCACGACCCCAACACCATCATTAAGTTTTCTGATGACACAACAGTGGTAGGCATGATCACCGACAACGATGAGACAGCCTATAGGGAGGAGGTCAGAGACCTGACCGTGTGGTGCCAGGACAACAACCTCTCCCTCAACGTGATCAAGACAAAGGAGATGGTTGTGGACTACAGGAAAAGGAGGACCGAGCACGCCCCCATTCTCATTGACGGGGCTCCAGTGGAGCAGGTTGAGAGTTCCTTGGTGTCCACATCACCAACAAACTAACATGGTCCAAGCACACTAAGACAGTTGTGAAGAGGGCATTCCCTCTCAGGAGACTGAAAAGATTTGGCATGGGTCCTCAGATCCTCAAAAGGTTTTACAGCTGCACCATCGAGAGCATCCTGCCGGGTTGGATCACTGCCTGGTATGGCAACTGCTCGGCCTCCGACCGCAAGGCACTACAGAGGGTAGTGCGTACGGCCCAGTACATCACCGGGGCCAAGCTTCCTGCCATCCAGGACCGTTATACCAGGCGGTGTCAAAGGAAGGCCCTAGAAATTGTCAAAGACTCCATCCACCCTAGTAATAGACTGTTCTTTCTGCTACTGCACGACAAGCGGTACCGGAGCGCCAAGTCTAGGTCCAAGAGGCTTCTAAATAGCTTCTACCCCCAAGCCATAAGACTCCTGAACATCTAATCAAATGGCTACCCAGACTATTTGCACCCCGCCCTCCCCGGAACGCTGCTGCTACTCTCTGTTATTATCTATGCATAGTCACTTTAATCTCTACCTACATGTACATATTACCTCAATTACCAATTACATCGACACCCCCGCACATTGACTCTGTACCGGTACCCCCTGTATATAGCCTCCACATTGACTCTGTACCGTAATACCCTGTATATAGTCTCCACATTGACTCTGTACCGGTACCCCCTGTATATAGCCTCCACATTGACTCTGTACCGGTGCCCCCTGTATATAGCCTCCACATTGACTCTGTACCGGTACCCCCTGTATATAGCCTCCACATTGACTCTGTACCGGTACCCCCTGTATATAGCCTCCACATTGACTCTGTACCGGTACCCCCTGTATATAGCCTCCACATTGACTCTGTACCGGTACCCCCTGTATATAGCCTCCACATTGACTCTGTACCGGTACCCCCTGTATATAGGCTCCACATTCACTCTGTACTGGTACCCCCTGTATATAGCCTCCACATTGACTCTGTACCGGTACCCCCTGTATATAGTCTCCACATTGACTCTGTACCGGTACCCCCTGTATATAGCCTCCACATTGACTCTGTACCGGTACCCCCTGTATATAGTCTCCACATTGACTCTGTACCGGTACCCCCTGTATATAGCCTCCACATTGACTCTGTACCGGTACCCCCTGTATATAGCCTCCACATTGACTCTGTACCGGTACCCCCTGTATATAGCCTCCACATTGACTCTGTACCGGTACCCCCTGTATATAGGCTCCACATTGACTCTGTACTGGTACCCCCTGTATATAGCCTCCACATTGACTCTGTACCGGTACCCCCTGTATATAGCCTCCACATTGACTCTGTACCGGTACCCCCTGTATATAGCCTCCACATTGACTCTGTACCGGTACCCCCTGTATATAGCCTCCACATTGACTCTGTACCGGTACCCCCTGTATATAGCCTCCACATTGACTCTGTACCGGTACCCCCTGTATATAGGCTCCACATTGACTCTGTACTGGTACCCCCTGTATATAGCCTCCACATTGACTCTGTACCGGTACCCCCTGTATATAGCCTCCACATTGACTCTGTACCGGTACCCCCTGTATATAGCCTCCACATTGACTCTGTACCAGTACCCCCTGTATATAGCCTCCACATTGACTCTGTACCGGTACACCCTGTATATAGCCTCCACATTGACTCTGTACCGGTACCCCCTGTATATAGCCTCCACATTGACTCTGTACCAGTACCCCCTGTATATAGCCTCCACATTGACTCTGTACCAGTACCCTCTGTATATAGCCTCCACATTGACTCTGTACTGTAACACCCTGTATATAGCCTCCACATTGACTCTGTACCGGTACCCCCTGTATATAGCCTGCACATTGACTCTGTACCGGTACCCCCTGTATATAGCCTGCACATTGACTCTGTACCAGTACCCCCTGTATATAGCCTCCACATTGACTCTATACCGGTACCCCCTGTATATAGCCTCCACATTGACTCTGTACCGGTACCCCCTGTATATAGCCTGCACATTGACTCTGTACCAGTACCCCCTGTATATAGCCTCCACATTGACTCTATACCGGTACCCCCTGTATATAGCCTCCACATTGACTCTATACCGGTACCCCCTGTATATAGCCTCCACATTGACTCTGTACCGGTACCCCCTGTATATAGCCTCCACATTGACTCTATACCGGTACCCCCTGTATATAGCCTCCACATTGACTCTGTACCGGTACCCCCTGTATATAGCCTCCACATTGACTCTATACCGGTACCCCCTGTATATAGCCTCCACATTGACTCTGTACCGGTACCCCCTGTATATAGCCTCCACATTGACTCTATACCGGTACCCCCTGTATATAGCCTCCACATTGACTCTGTACCGGTACCCCCTGTATATAGCCTCCACATTGACTCTGTACCGTAACACCCTGTATATAGCCTCCACATTGACTCTGTACCGTAATACCCTGTGTATAGCCCCGCTATTGTTATTTACTGCTGCTCTTTAATTATTTATTATTCTTATCTCTTACTTATTTTTTAGGTATTTTCTTAAAACTGCATTGTTGGTTAAGGGCTTGTAAGTAAGCATTTCACTGTAAGGTCTACACCTGTTGTATTTGGCGCATGTGACAAATAAAATTTGATTTGATTTGACAAGTAGAGCAGGGATCGGCCCACAGCGTGTAACAGTATCCCCTTTATCAATTAGTTAATGAAGAGTACACACACACACAGACACACACACACAGACAGACAGACAGACAGACAGACAGACAGACAGACAGACAGACAGACAGACAGACAGACAGACAGACGAGACTCTCAGTAAACACAAACAGGAATATCAAGTGAACACACCAGCTGGCAATCCTCAAAGACAGTAATTCAGCTGAATTATAGCAGTTAGAAATGTGGATGTTTAATATAAACTAATTCTTAGTAAAAAAACAGTTCAAAGTCCCACTGACATCACAACTGTTAAAGCAGCAATCAGCAGTTGAAACAATAACAAAGTGACCTCCCCACCCGTTTTGGTAAAAAGCTGAGGGTTGGGGCTGGAGAAATATGACCACTCTCAAATCGACAGAGCTATGGATTCAAGGACTGACCATCCCTGATATCAAAGTAACAGTTTCAACCATGTTTGGAGGCTATCTAGTGTTTGTTTACATTACTTTGTTTACAACCATTGGAGTATAACACACTTATATTTGGGTTCTGATGGGTTGAACTAAGCTTATGAGGCATTTAATGGTTATATTCTTCAATGGGTATGTATCATTCATTTATATATCCCAACATTGATGTAGCAACTATGGATTGCCCCTGTAAACCACGCCTGGACGACACCACCACGGCTGTCAACTCTCTCGGACAAGTGACAACACAACATGGTGTGTGTGTGTGTTTGTGTGTGTGTGTCATGTTTATCATGTTTACCGACCCCCGGTACACCGACACACCCAGCTGTCAGGTATCTTCCGGTGGCTAGGCCCAGTCCGGCGGCTCGCCTGCTGTCCCTGCCCTCCCCTGGATTCCCATCCACCGGCTAAAACCACTCAGCTTCCTTCCCTTCGCCCGGAACTCAAAAAGCATTGCTACCGACGGCGCCTAACCAACTAGCAACATCTAACTATCTCAGCACCAAATAACAACACTAAATCACTGATACAATAGACAACAACAGCTAGACAACACATCATCATAATATGGGATGCTTATTCGCATAGTGGCATTTAATGGTGTGTATTTTATTGTTGAAATGGCGATCTGTCGCTATCTAGCGTTGTCAGATCCAAGTACTTTCTAAGAGGAGACATCCACCCGACACACCTAGCCTCTCCGACACCGGAGTCTGGTCACCGGCGACAGACCCGATGCCGGACCGTTGACAGCGCACCCAAAACAACCAGAAAGCCAGAACAGAATGGAGAGGACCAAGACTTACCACCTTCCGCCTTTCCTGGCGCCGCCATCTTCTTCTTAACACCGACGTCACTCCGTAGATAGAGAGAGTGAGAGTGAGAGAGAGAGAGAGAGATTGTCGGATTATGTAAAGAAGAAAGTAAGGGAGGTGAGCCAGAAAGGGAAATAGCGGTCTGGTCTCGGAGGGAGACAGGTCAATAAGGAGGAGTGGAGAGACAGGAGGAGAGGACAGAAAAAGAGAACGGGATGGAGAAAAAAGAGTAGACAGCCAGGAAGACGTGTGATGTAGGGATCCAGGGAGATGCAGAGAGAGAGAAGGGCCTCACTCTGGTGAATATACTACCTAGTAGTCAGTACAGTTCCTAGCTGTAGATTATCTAATAATAATAATTAATTCTAGCCATAATAATACAGTTACCATATTCTACAACAGTCCCCAGCTTTATCCACAGTTAGTTACACACCATCATCATTATAGAAGGACTATGTATCCACAGTTAGTTACACACCATCATCATTATAGAAGGACGATGTATCCACAGTTACACACCATCATCATTATGGAAGGACTATCTATCCACAGTTACACACCACTATCATTATAGAAGGACGATGTATCCACAGTTACACACCACTATTATTATAGAAGGACTATGTATCCACAGTTACACACCATCATCATTATAGAAGGACTATGTATCCACAGTTACACACCATCATCATTATAGAAGGAATATGTATCCACAGTTACACACCATCATCATTATAGAAGGACTATGTATCCACAGTTACACACCATCATCATTATAGAAGGAATATGTATCCACAGTTACACACCATCATCATTATAGAAGGACGATGTATCCACAGTTACACACCATCATCATTATAGAAGGACTATGTATCTACAGTTACACACCATCATCATTATAGAAAGACTATGTATCCCCAGTTACACACCATCATCATTATAGAAGGACTATGTATCCCCAGTTACACACCATCATCATTATAGAAGGACTATGTATCCACAGTTACACACCATCATCATTATAGAAGGACTATGTATCCACAGTTAGTTACACACCATCATCATTATAGAAGGACTATGTATCCACAGTTACACACCATCATCATTATAGAAGGACTATGTATCCACAGTTACACACCATCATCATTATAGAAAGACTATGTATCCCCAGTTAGTTACACACCATCATCATTATAGAAGGACTATGTATCCACAGTTAGTTACACACCATCATCATTATAGAAGGACTATGTATCCACAGTTACACACCATCATCATTATAGAAGGACTATGTATCCACAGTTACACACCATCATCATTATAGAAGGACTATGTATCCACAGTTAGTTACACACCATCATCATTATAGAAGGACTATGTATCCACAGTTAGTTACACACCATCATCATTATAGAAGGACTATGTATCCACAGTTACACACCATCATCATTATAGAAGGACTATGTATCCACAGTTAGTTACACACCATCATCATTATAGAAGGACTATGTATCCACAGTTAGTTATACACCGTCATTATTATAGAAGGACTATGTATCAACAGTTACACACCATCATCATTATAGAAGGACTATGTATCCACAGTTACACACCACTATCATTATAGAAGGACGATGTATCCACAGTTACACACCACTATCATTATAGAAGGACGATGTATCCACAGTTACACACCACTATTATTATAGAAGGACGATGTATCCACAGTTACACACCATCATCATTATATAAGGACTATGTATCCACAGTTACACACCATCATCATTATAGAAGGACGATGTATCCACAGTTACACACCACTATTATTATAGAAGGACGATGTATCCACAGTTACACACCACTATTATTATAGAAGGACGATGTATCCACAGTTACACACCATCATCATTATAGAAGGACTATGTATCCACAGTTACACACCATCATCATTATAGAAGGACTATGTATCCACAGTTACACACCATCATCATTATAGAAAGACTATGTATCCCCAGTTAGTTACACACCATCATCATTATAGAAGGACTATGTATCCACAGTTAGTTACAAAACATCATCATTATAGAAGGACTATGTATCCACAGTTAGTTACACACCATCATCATTATAGAAGGACTATGTATCCACAGTTAGTTACACACCATCATCATTATAGAAGGACTATGTATCCACAGTTAGTTACACACCATCATCATTATAGAAGGACTATGTATCCACAGTTAGTTACACACCATCATCATTATAGAAGGACTATGTATCCACAGTTACACACCATCATCATTATAGAAGGACGATGTATCCACAGTTACACACCATCATCATTATGGAAGGACTATCTATCCACAGTTACACACCACTATCATTATAGAAGGACGATGTATCCACAGTTACACACCACTATTATTATAGAAGGACTATGTATCCACAGTTACACACCATCATCATTATAGAAGGACTATGTATCCACAGTTACACACCATCATCATTATAGAAGGAATATGTATCCACAGTTACACACCATCATCATTATAGAAGGACTATGTATCCACAGTTACACACCATCATCATTATAGAAGGAATATGTATCCACAGTTACACACCATCATCATTATAGAAGGACGATGTATCCACAGTTACACACCATCATCATTATAGAAGGACTATGTATCTACAGTTACACACCATCATCATTATAGAAAGACTATGTATCCCCAGTTACACACCATCATCATTATAGAAGGACTATGTATCCCCAGTTACACACCATCATCATTATAGAAGGACTATGTATCCACAGTTACACACCATCATCATTATAGAAGGACTATGTATCCACAGTTAGTTACACACCATCATCATTATAGAAGGACTATGTATCCACAGTTACACACCATCATCATTATAGAAGGACTATGTATCCACAGTTACACACCATCATCATTATAGAAAGACTATGTATCCCCAGTTAGTTACACACCATCATCATTATAGAAGGACTATGTATCCACAGTTAGTTACACACCATCATCATTATAGAAGGACTATGTATCCACAGTTACACACCATCATCATTATAGAAGGACTATGTATCCACAGTTACACACCATCATCATTATAGAAGGACTATGTATCCACAGTTAGTTACACACCATCATCATTATAGAAGGACTATGTATCCACAGTTAGTTACACACCATCATCATTATAGAAGGACTATGTATCCACAGTTAGTTATACACCATCATCATTATAGAAGGACTATGTATCCACAGTTACACACCATCATCATTATAGAAGGACTATGTATCCACAGTTAGTTACACACCATCATCATTATAGAAGGACTATGTATCCACAGTTAGTTATACACCGTCATTATTATAGAAGGACTATGTATCAACAGTTACACACCATCATCATTATAGAAGGACTATGTATCCACAGTTACACACCACTATCATTATAGAAGGACGATGTATCCACAGTTACACACCACTATCATTATAGAAGGACGATGTATCCACAGTTACACACCACTATTATTATAGAAGGACGATGTATCCACAGTTACACACCATCATCATTATATAAGGACTATGTATCCACAGTTACACACCATCATCATTATAGAAGGACAATGTATCCACAGTTACACACCACTATTATTATAGAAGGACGATGTATCCACAGTTACACACCACTATTATTATAGAAGGACGATGTATCCACAGTTACACACCATCATCATTATAGAAGGACTATGTATCCACAGTTACACACCATCATCATTATAGAAGGACTATGTATCCACAGTTACACACCATCATCATTATAGAAAGACTATGTATCCCCAGTTAGTTACACACCATCATCATTATAGAAGGACTATGTATCCACAGTTAGTTACAAAACATCATCATTATAGAAGGACTATGTATCCACAGTTAGTTACACACCATCATCATTATAGAAGGACTATGTATCCACAGTTAGTTACACACCATCATCATTATAGAAGGACTATGTATCCACAGTTAGTTACACACCATCATCATTATAGAAGGACTATGTATCCACAGTTAGTTACACACCATCATCATTATAGAAGGACTATGTATCCACAGTTACACACCATCATCATTATAGAAGGGATATGTATCCACAGTTGGTTACACACCATCATCATTATAGAAGGACTATGTATCCACAGTTAGTTATACACCGTCATTATTATAGAAGGACTATGTATCCACAGTTACACACCATCATCATTATAGAAGGACTATGTATCCACAGTTAGTTACACACCATCATCATTATAGAAGGACTATGTATCCACAGTTAGTTACACACCATCATCATTATAGAAGGACTATGTATCCACAGTTAGTTATACACCATCATCATTATAGAAGGACTATGTATCCACAGTTACACACCATCATCATTATAGAAGGACTATGTATCCACAGTTAGTTACACACCATCATCATTATAGAAGGACTATGTATCCACAGTTAGTTATACACCGTCATTATTATAGAAGGACTATGTATCCACAGTTACACACCATCATCATTATAGAAGGACTATGTATCCACAGTTACACACCACTATCATTATAGAAGGACGATGTATCCACAGTTACACACCATCATCATTATAGAAGGACTATGTATCCACAGTTACACACCACTATTATTATAGAAGGACGATGTATCCACAGTTACACACCATCATCATTATATAAGGACTATGTATCCACAGTTACACACCATCATCATTATAGAAGGACGATGTATCCACAGTTACACACCACTATTATTATAGAAGGACTATGTATTCACAGTTACACACCATCATCATTATAGAAGGACTATGTATCCACAGTTACACACCATCATCATTATAGAAAGACTATGTATCCCCAGTTAGTTACACACCATCATCATTATAGAAGGACTATGTATCCACAGTTACACACCATCATCATTATAGAAGGACTATGTATCCACAGTTAGTTACACAACATCATCATTATAGAAGGACTATGTATCCACAGTTAGTTACACACCATCATCATTATAGAAGGACTATGTATCCACAGTTAGTGACACACCATCATCATTATAGAAGGACTATGTATCCACAGTTACACACCATCATCATTATAGAAGGAATATGTATCCACAGTTGGTTACACACCATCATCATTATAGAAGGACTATGTATCCACAGTTAGTGACACACCATCATCATTATAGAAGGACTATGTATCCACAGTTACACACCATCATCATTATAGAAGGACTATGTGTCCACAGTTAGTTACACACCATCACCATTATAGAAGGACTATGCATCCACAGTTAGTTACACACCATCATCATTATAGAAGGACTATGTATCCACAGTTACACACCATCATCATTATAGAAGGAATATGTATCCACAGTTGGTTACACACCATCATCATTATAGAAGGACTATGAAACCACAGTTAGTTACACACCATCACCATTATATAAGGACTATGTATCCACAGTTACACACCATCATCATTATAGAAGGAATATGTATCCATAGTTAGTTATACACCATCATCATTACAGAAGGAATATGTATCCACAGTTACACACCATCATCATTATAGGACTATGTATCCACAGTTAGTTATACACCATCATCATTATAGGACTATGTATCCACAGTTACACACCATCATCATTATAGAAGGACTATGTATCCACAGTTACACACCATCATCATTATAGAAGGACTATGTATCCACAGTTGGTTACACACCATCATCATTATAGAAGGACTATGTATCCACAGTTAGTTACACACCATCATCATTATAGAAGGACTATGTATCCACAGTTAGTTATACACCGTCATTATTATAGAAGGACTATGTATCCACAGTTACACACCATCATCATTATAGAAGGACTATGTATCCACAGTTACACACCACTATCATTATAGAAGGACGATGTATCCACAGTTACACACCATCATCATTATAGAAGGACTATGTATCCACAGTTACACACCACTATTATTATAGAAGGACGATGTATCCACAGTTACACACCATCATCATTATATAAGGACTATGTATCCACAGTTACACACCATCATCATTATAGAAGGACGATGTATCCACAGTTACACACCACTATTATTATAGAAGGACTATGTATTCACAGTTACACACCATCATCATTATAGAAGGACTATGTATCCACAGTTACACACCATCATCATTATAGAAAGACTATGTATCCCCAGTTAGTTACACACCATCATCATTATAGAAGGACTATGTATCCACAGTTACACACCATCATCATTATAGAAGGACTATGTATCCACAGTTAGTTACACAACATCATCATTATAGAAGGACTATGTATCCACAGTTAGTTACACACCATCATCATTATAGAAGGACTATGTATCCACAGTTAGTGACACACCATCATCATTATAGAAGGACTATGTATCCACAGTTACACACCATCATCATTATAGAAGGAATATGTATCCACAGTTGGTTACACACCATCATCATTATAGAAGGACTATGTATCCACAGTTAGTGACACACCATCATCATTATAGAAGGACTATGTATCCACAGTTACACACCATCATCATTATAGAAGGACTATGTGTCCACAGTTAGTTACACACCATCACCATTATAGAAGGACTATGCATCCACAGTTAGTTACACACCATCATCATTATAGAAGGACTATGTATCCACAGTTACACACCATCATCATTATAGAAGGAATATGTATCCACAGTTGGTTACACACCATCATCATTATAGAAGGACTATGAAACCACAGTTAGTTACACACCATCACCATTATATAAGGACTATGTATCCACAGTTACACACCATCATCATTATAGAAGGAATATGTATCCATAGTTAGTTATACACCATCATCATTACAGAAGGAATATGTATCCACAGTTACACACCATCATCATTATAGGACTATGTATCCACAGTTAGTTATACACCATCATCATTATAGGACTATGTATCCACAGTTACACACCATCATCATTATAGAAGGACTATGTATCCACAGTTACACACCATCATCATTATAGAAGGACTATGTATCCACAGTTGGTTACACACCATCATCATTATAGAAGGACTATGTATCCACAGTTAGTTACACACCATCATCATTATAGAAGGAATATGTATCCACAGTTGGTTACACACCATCATCATTATAGAAGGACTATGTATCCACAGTTACACACCATCATCATTATAGAAGGACTATGTATCCACAGTTGGTTACACACCATCATCATTATAGAAGGACTATGTATCCACAGTTAGTTACACACCATCATCATTATAGAAGGAATATGTATCCACAGTTGGTTACACACCATCATCATTATAGAAGGACTGTGTATCCACAGTTAGTTACACACCATCATCATTATAGAAGGAATATGTATCCACAGTTACACACCATCATCATTATAGGACTATGTATCCACAGTTAGTTATACACCATCATCATTATAGGACTATGTATCCACAGTTACACACCATCATCATTATAGAAGGACTATGTATCCACAGTTACACACCATCATCATTATAGAAGGAATATGTATCCACAGTTAGTTACACACCATCATCATTATAGAAGGACTGTGTATCCACAGTTAGTTACACACATCATCATTATAGAAGGACTATGTATCCACAGTTACACACCATCATTATTATCGAAGGACTATGTATCCACAGTTACACACCATCATCATTATAGAAGGACTATGTATCCACAGTTACACACCACTATTATTATAGAAGGACTATCTATCCACAGTTAGTTACACACCATCATCATTATAGAAGGACTATGTATCCACAGTTACACACCATCATTATTATAGAAGGACTATGTATCCACAGTTACACACACCATCATTATTATCGAAGGACTATGTATCCACAGTTACACACCATCATCATTATAGAAGGACTATGTATCCACAGTTACACACCACTATTATTATAGAAGGACTATCTATCCACAGTTGGTTACACACCATCATCATTATAGAAGGACTATGTATCCACAGTTAGTTACACACCATCATCATTATAGAAGGACTATGTATCCACAGTTAGTTACACACCATCATCATTATAGAAGGAATATGTATCCACAGTTACACACCATCATCATTATAGGACTATGTATGCACAGTTAGTTACACACCATCATCATTATAGAAGGACTATGTATCCACAGTTACACACCATCATCATTATAGAAGGACTATGTATCCACAGTTACACACCATCATCATTATAGAAGGACTATGTATCCACAGTTACACACCATCATCATTATAGAAGGACTATGAAACCACAGTTACACACCATCATCATTATAGAAGGACTATGTATCCACAGTTAGTTACACACCATCATCATTACAGAAGGACTATGAACAGCTTCCCCATTACTTTACGTACTCAGCTTGGGTAGAATAAATAGTTGAGAATAAATATCAATATTCATGTTTTATTCAAACTTTAATTTGATTCGTTTTCCTGTCATGATTATTCAACAGGCTTATCTTCTCTAGCTGACCTGTAGCTTCAACATCACACGTTACTACTGGGGTAGCACTACTATCCACCAGACATGATTACACATCAGCTGACCACTGATACATGGTCAGATATGTATCATCCCTCTAATGGCTCAGGTCAGGATTGGAGGTAGGGGAATCTGATCCTAGATCTGTTGATAGGGACAACTTATATTTAAAGTATCCTCCATGTCTGCAGCCAGTTAATGTAATTTATCAGTGTGCATTATTACACCATTTCAACACATGGAGCACCGCCATCTAGTGGACAACTCAGGATACAACACATGGAGCACTGCCATCTAGTGGACAAATCAGGATACAACACATGGAACCACTATGTCTAGGAAGCTTTATCTGACACGTTGTCAACCAGACATTAGTTTGACTCAAGCTAAAAAATACAAATACAAAAAGAAAATACATAACATTTTATATGAAATTATAATAACCAAAATAATCTGTACTTTTCCTCAGACAGAGGGAAGCATGGACACAATCACCTTTATGTTATATCATTATAGGTTATCAGTCCTCATGATACCTGCTATAGGTTATCAGTCCTCATGATACCTGCTATAGGTTATCAGTCCTCATGATACCTGCTATAGGTTATCAGTCCTCATGATACCTGCTATAGGTTATCAGTCCTCGTGATACCTGCTATAGGTTATCAGTCATCATGATACCTGCTATAGGTTATCAGTCCTCATGATACCTGCTATAGGTTATCAGTCCTCATGATACATTCTAGTGTTTATCAGTCCTCATGATACCTGCTATAGGTTATCAGTCCTCATGATACCTGCTATAGGTTATCAGTCCTCATGATACCTGCTATAGGTTATCAGTCCTCATGATACCTGCTATAGGTTATCAGTCCTCGTGATACCTGCTATAGGTTATCAGTCCTCATGATACCTGCTATAGGTTATCAGTCCTCGTGATACCTGCTATAGGTTATCAGTCCTCATGATACCTGCTATAGGTTATCAGTCCTCATGATACCTGCTATAGGTTATCAGTCCTCATGATACCTGCTATAGGTTATCAGTCCTCGTGATACCTGCTATAGGTTATCAGTCATCATGATACCTGCTATAGGTTATCAGTCCTCATGATACCTGCTATAGGTTATCAGTCCTCGTGATACATTCTAGTGTTTATTAGTCCTCATGATACCTGCTATAGGTTATCAGTCCTCATGATACCTGCTATAGGTTATCAGTCCTCATGATACATTCTAGTGTTTATTAGTCCTCATGATACCTGCTATAGGTTATCAGTCCTCATGATACCTGCTATAGGTTATCAGTCCTCATGATACCTGCTATAGGTTATCAGTCCTCATGATACCTGCTATAGGTTATCAGTCCTCATGATACATTCTAGTGTTTATTAGTCCTCATGATACCTGCTATAGGTTATCAGTCCTCATGATACCTGCTATAGGTTATCAGTCCTCGTGATACCTGCTATAGGTTATCAGTCATCATGATACCTGCTATAGGTTATCAGTCCTCCTGATACCTGCTATAGGTTATCAGTCCTCATGATACCTGCTATAGGTTATCAGTCCTCGTGATACCTGCTATTTGTTATCAGTCCTCATGATACCTGCTATTTGTTATCAGTCCTCATGATACCTGCTATAGGTTATCAGTCCTCATGATACCTGCTATAGGTTATCAGTCCTCATGATACCTGCTATAGGTTATCAGTCCTCGTGATACCTGCTATAGGTTATCAGTCCTCATGATACCTGCTATAGGTTATCAGTCCTCATGATACCTGCTATAGGTTATCAGTCCTCATGATACCTGCTATAGGTTATCAGTCCTCGTGATACCTGCTATAGGTTATCAGTCCTCATGATACCTGCTATAGGTTATCAGTCCTCGTGATACCTGCTATATGTTATCAGTCCTCATGATACCTGCTATAGGTTATCAGTCCTCATGACACCTGCTATAGGTTATCAGTCCTCATGATACCTGCTATAGGTTATCAGTCCTTGTGATACCTGCTATTTGTTATCAGTCCTCATGATACCTGCTATTTGTTATCAGTCCTCATGATACCTGCTATAGGTTATCAGTCCTCATGATACCTGCTATAGGTTATCAGTCCTCATGATACCTGCTATAGGTTATCAGTCCTCGTGATACCTGCTATAGGTTATCAGTCCTCATGATACCTGCTATAGGTTATCAGTCCTCATGATACCTGCTATAGGTTATCAGTCCTCATGATACCTGCTATAGGTTATCAGTCCTCGTGATACCTGCTATAGGTTATCAGTCCTCATGATACCTGCTATAGGTTATCAGTCCTCGTGATACCTGCTATATGTTATCAGTCCTCATGATACCTGCTATAGGTTATCAGTCCTCATGATACCTGCTATAGGTTATCAGTCCTCATGATACCTGCTATAGGTTATCAGTCCTTGTGATACCTGCTATAGGTTATCGGTCCTCATGATACCTGCTATTTGTTATCAGTCCTCATGATACCTGCTATAGGTTATCAGTCCTCATGATACCTGCTATAGGTTATCAGTCCTCGTGATACCTGCTATAGGTTATCAGTCCTCGTGATACCTGCTATAGGTTATCAGTCCTCATGATACCTGCTATAGGTTATCAGTCCTCATGATACCTGCTATAAGTTATCAGTCCTCGTGATACCTGCTATAGGTTATCAGTCCTCATGATACCTGCTATAGGTTATCAGTCCTCGTGATACCTGCTATAGGTTATCAGTCCTCATGATACCTGCTATTTGTTATCAGTCCTTGTGATACCTGCTATAGGTTATCGGTCCTCATGATACCTGCTATTTTTTATCAGTCCTCATGATACCTGCTATAGGTTATCAGTCCTCATGATACCTGCTATAGGTTATCAGTCCTCGTGATACCTGCTATAGGTTATCAGTCCTCGTGATACCTGCTATAGGTTATCAGTCATCATGATACCTGCTATAGGTTATCAGTCCTCGTGATACCTGCTATAGGTTATCAGTCCTCGTGATACCTGCTATAGGTTATCAGTCCTCATGATACCTGCTATAGGTTATCAGTCCTCATGATACCTGCTATAGGTTATCAGTCCTCGTGATACCTGCTATAGGTTATCAGTCCTCATGATACCTGCTATAGGTTATCAGTCCTCATGATACCTGCTATAGGTTATCAGTCCTCATGATACCTGCTATAGGTTATCAGTCCTCATGATACCTGCTATAGGTTATCAGTCCTCATGATACCTGCTATAGGTTATCAGTCCTCGTGATACCTGATATAGGTTATCAGTCATCATGATACCTGCTATAGGTTATCAGTCCTCGTGATACCTGCTATAGGTTATCAGTCCTCATGATACCTGCTATAGGTTATCAGTCCTCGTGATACCTGCTATAGGTTATCAGTCCTCATGATACCTGCTATAGGTTATCAGTCCTCGTGATACCTGCTATAGGTTATCAGTCCTCATGATACCTGCTATAGGTTATCAGTCCTCGTGATACCTGCTATAGGTTATCAGTCCTCATGATACCTGCTATAGGTTATCAGTCCTCATGATACCTGCTATAGGTTATCAGTCCTCGTGATACCTGCTGTAGGTTATCAGTCCTCATGATACCTGCTATATGTTATCAGTCCTCATGATACCTGCTATTGGTTATCAGTCCTCATGATACCTGATATTGGTTATCAGTCCTCATGATACCTGCTATAGGTTATCAGTCCTCACCTGGACAATCATAATATTCCATCTGAGTGGAATACAAAATAAAAAAATAACCCAAAACAGCCACTATGTTAACAATGTAAAATACCAATGTAAAACAGCTTCAAGGCTTAACAACATGAATCGTGAACATAATGGTACAACTTCCTCTAAAGCTTAACAACATGAATCGTGAACATAATGGTACAACTTCCTCTAAAGCTTAACAACATGAATCGTGAACATAATGGTACAACTTCCTCTAAAGCTTAACAACATGAATCGTGAACATAATGGTACAACTTCCTCTAAAGCTTAACAACATGAATCGTGAACATAATGGTACAACTTCCTCTAAAGCTTAACAACATGAATCGTGAACATAATGGTACAACTTCCTCTAAAGCTTAACAACATGAATCGTGAACATAATGGTACAACTTCCTCTAAAGCTTAACAACATGAATCGTGAACATAATGGTACAACTTCCTCTAAAGCTTAACAACATGAATCGTGAACATAATGGTACAACTTCCTCTAAAGCTTAACAACATGAATCGTGAACATAATGGTACAACTTCCTCTAAAGCTTAACAACATGAATCGTGAACATAATGGTACAACTTCCTCTAAAGCTTAACAACATGAATCGTGAACATAATGGTACAACTTCCTCTAAAGCTTAACAACATGAATCGTGAACATAATGGTACAACTTCCTCTAAAGCTTAACAACATGAACATAATGGTACAACTTCCCCTGAAGCTTAACAACATGAATCATGAACATAATGGTACAACTTCCCCTGACTTAGCCATGGCCATTCACAGATGTTGGATCTTAATCTGACTCCTTTTGTTACAGGAGGAAAATAATCCTGCAGCAGTTTGGGATAATAATGATGATGCGCGGTCAGATGAAAGGAAATAGGAATTATCCATAAACACATGGACCCAGAACCCTATGAGTGTGTATTTTGAATGTTGTGGTTTCCCACTGAGATTTGTGGGTGCAAGTATGAGTCCCAAATGTGTCATTTCATTTTGCAAGCTTGTTTCATGTTTTGTGATCATTTTTTACAACCGTTACAAACTTGTAACTTGACATTTGAATACATTCAATAGGATTTTTAAGCATAATTTATTTTCTGAGTTATTACAAGTCCATTTACGACTATCACTATTCTGCTGTGAATCAAAAACACACCTGCAGATTGTTAAACTGCGCTGGGAGTTCTGTCACTGTTGTCACAGTAACAAAGATTCATAAACAAAGATTTACAAGTTTTGTACGTTTGTAGAAAGAGATTCGCAAGCAAAATAAAATAGTTTGCGCATTGGGGGCATTACCTTTTAGTCCTGACCAATCAGCCCAAACCACTGCTGCCTGTTGCTGCAACCATTGGCTGGATTGGCCCAACTATACAATCTCAGGAAGTAGCTTGGAAGATAAATCATTTCTACAAAGTAACGTTATTCGGCCTGAAGTATTAGAATAAAACGATCTACTTGAAGGTAATCATCTTATTTTTATATTTGTACATATTTTTTGTTGTTGTTGTGAAAAGGCATGACAGTAGTTTGTTTATCATGTGAAATATAAACGCTACAGTTCAGACGAACTCTGACGTCAACTTTAGCGGGGTGGGTTTAATTTGTGGGACGTTTCAACAGGAATCTGTTCCAAAAACTTCGTAAATAACAAGGTTGCCAACAAACAACGCATACAAAGTTGTATAGCGGCAGAATAAAATACCGGGTAGGGAGTGTGCTATTTACCCACCATGTCTGAAAAATGTCTGTTCTCACTCTGTTGGCCCATCAACTAACATTAAGAATAGGTTACATGGTGAGTTGATGCCTATTCGGCAGCTGGTTAGCTAGGTGGATTGATCGTGTTACTTTGTATGCGTTGTTTGTTGGCAACCTTGTACTTTACGAAGTTTTTGGAACAGATTCCTGTTTGAACTTTCCACAAATTATACCCACCCACTTTAGCGAGCTGGCTTCTGACATGAACCCTTACTATCAACTGGCTAAAGTTAGCTTCACCAGGCAGCTTTAGATGCGAGGTGGAAACACATGAATGTACTAGTTAACCATCTGATTGATCAAGTTGATTTAAATGCCATTCGCTAGCTGTCAACAACATGTAGTTAGCTAACGTTAGCTAAATTGAAACTGCTGGGGGAAAACTCCCACCATCACTGTAGCTAATAATGTTAGGTTTCTAGACAATGAAAAATAGATATTTGCTTGCACTTTTTGGCAAACTAATTCGTTCCACTGCCTGTTTATTGATTGAAAAAGTTGGCAAATATGCTGCATTGTTTTTGGTATAATTTGTCTAAGATTGTGCACAGTGTTTTTAATTAGGCTAGTTAGCCAAATGACTCACTGACTTAGCTTATTGTTGTTCGTGTTGTCATTGCATTTCAGGTGGAGGGGGGAAGAACCCTAGAAAGCAGCATGGTACCAGACCACCACAAGACCATAAACACTGCTCAAAAAAATAAAGGGAACACTTAAACAACACAATGTAACTCCAAGTCAATCACACTTCTGTGAAATCAAACTGTCCACTTAGGAAGCAACACTGATTGACAATAAATGTCACATGCTGTTGTGCAAATGGAATAGACAAAAGGTGGAAATTATAGGCAATTAGCAAGACACCCCCAATAAAAGAGTGGTTCTGCAGGTGGTGACCACAGACCACTTCTCAGTTCCTATGCTTCCTGGCTGATGTTTTGGTCACTTTTGAATGCTGGCGGTGCTTTCACTCTAGTGGTAGCATGAGACGGAGTCTACAACCCAAACAAGTGGCTCAGGTAGTGCAGTTCATCCAGGATGGCACATCAATGCGAGCTGTGGCAAGAAGGTTTGCTGTGTCTGTCAGCGTAGTGTCCAGAGCATGGAGGCGCTACCAGGAGACAGGCCAGTACATCAGGAGACGTGGAGGAGGCCGTAGGAGGGCAACAACCCAACAGCAGGACCGCTACCTCCGCCTTTGTGCAAGGAGGAGCAGGAGGAGCACTGCCAGAGCCCTGCAAAATGACCTCCAGCAGGCCACAAATGTGCATGTGTCTGCTCAATCGGTCAGAAACAGACTCCATGAGGGTGGTATGAGGGCCCGACGTCCACAGGTGGGGGTTGTGCTTACAGCCCAACACCGTGCAGGACGTTTGGCATTTGCCAGAGAACACCAAGATTGGCAAATTCGCCACTGGCGCCCTGTGCTCTTCACAGATGAAAGCAGGTTCACACTGAGCACATGTGACAGAGACTGGAGACGCCATGGAGAACGTTCTGCTGCCTGCAACATCCTCCAGCATGACCGGTTTGGCGGTGGGTCAGTCATGGTGTGGGGTGGCATTTCTTTGGGGGGCCGCACAGCCCTCCATGTGCTCGCCAGAGGTAGCCTGACTGCCATTAGGTACCGAGATGAGATCCTCAGACCCCTTGTGAGACCATATGCTGGTGCGGTTGGCCCTGGGTTCCTCCTAATGCAACACAATGCTAGACCTCATGTGGCTGGAGTGTGTCAGCAGTTCCTGCAAGAGGAAGACATTGATGCTATGGACTGGCCCGCCCGTTCCCCAGACCTGAATCCAATTGAGCATATCTGGGACATCATGTCTCGCTCCATCCACCAACGCCACGTTGCACCACAGACTGTCCAGGAGTTGGCGGATGCTTTAGTCCAGGTCTGGGAGGAGATCCCTCAGGAGACCATCCGCCACCTCATCAGGAGCATGCCCAGGCGTTGTAGAGAGGTCATACAGGCACATGGAGGCCACACACACTACTGAGGCTCATTTTGACTTGTTTTAAGGACTTTACATCAAAGTTGGATCAGCCTGTAGTGTGGTTTTCCACTTTAATTTTGAGTGTGACTCCAAATCCAGACCTCCATGGGTTGATACATTTGATTTACATTGATCATTTTTGTGTGATTTTGTTGTCAGCACATTCAACTATGTAAAGAAAAAAGTATTTAATAAGAATATTTCATTCATTCAGATCTAGGATGTGTTATTTTAGTGTTCCCTTTATTTTTTTGAGCATGAATGTGAATTTGCCCGTAAATATCAATGATACTAACAATTGTTGTGCAGCAAATGCTAACATGGCTTTGGTGATGAGAGGTACATCATGTATGTATTGTCATCTCCCTATCAGACCACTGCATGCTGGGACACATCTGCTTCGAGCTGCCTGACTGAATACTGGGTCCTTCAGGGGTACCTTTCCCTCTGATTACAGCAAGAGTCTCCTTATCTGGCTCCTAGCCATTTAACATGTATTTTATGTAACCAGTCATTCATACAATAGCCGAGTTATATTCATGTGTCTGTCCTCTTCTTCAGTGATTATATATTTTAGTTAGCACACCTGTGTCACGTCTTATACAGAGCGTTCAGAAAGTATTCAGACCCCTTGACTTATTACATTTTGTTGTTACAGTCTGAATTCAAGATTGATTAAATATTGTTTTTCTCATCTATCTACACGCAATACCCCATTTTGACAAAGTGAAAACATGTTTTTATACATTTTTACAGATGTATTAAAAATTAAACCCAGAAACATCTCATTTACATAGGTATTCACACCCCTGAGTCAATACTTTGTAGAAGCTCCTTTGGCAGTGATTACATTGTGAGCCTTTCTGGGTAAACCTCTAAGAGCTGTGAGTCTTTCTGGGTAAATCTCTAAGAGCTGTGAGTGTTTCTGGGTAAACCTCTAAGAGCTTCCCACACCTGGGTTGTGCAACATTTGCCCGTTGCTAGACAACCATTTCCAGGTCTGCCGTAGATTTAAGTCAAAACTGGAAGTCGGCCACTCAGGAACCGTCTACTTCTCATCTTGGTAAGCAACTCCGGTGTAGATTTGGCCTTTTGTTTTAGATTATTGTCCTGCTGGAAGGTGAATTAATCTCCCTGTGTCTGGTGGAATGCAGACGACCAGGTTTTACGAAAGGATTTTCCCTGTGCTTAGTTCCATTTATTAGTTTTTTTATCCAGAAAAACTCCTGTCCTTAACAATTACAAGCATACCCATAACATGATGTAGCCACCACCATGCTTGACAATATGAAGAGTGGATTTGCCACCTTGTATTCGCCACCTTGTATTCAGGACAAAGTTAATTGCTTTGCCACATTCTTTTGCAGTATTACTTTAGTGCCTTGTTGCAAACATGATGCATGTTTAGGAATATTTTTATGCTGTACATGCTTCCTTTTCACTCTGTCATTTAGGTTAGTATTGTGGAGTAACAATGTTGATCCATCCTCAGTTTTCTCCTATCACAGCCATTCAACTATAACTGTTTCAAACTCATCATTGGCCTCATGGTGAAATACCTGAGCGATTTCCTTCCTCTCCGGCAACTGAGTTAGGAAGGACACCAGTATCTTTGTAGTGACTGGGTGTATTGATACACTATCCAACATGTAATTAATAACTTCACCATGCTCAAAGGGATATTCAATATCTGCTTTTTTTTTAACCCATCTACCAATAGTTGCCCTTCTTTGTGAGGCATTATAAATCCTCCCTGGCCTTTGTGGTTGAATCTGTGTTTGAAATCCACTGCTCAACTGAGGGCCCTTATAGATAATTGTATGTGTGGGGTACAGAGATGAGGCAGTCATTCAGAGTTCCTGCAACTTACGTGACTTGTTAAGCACATTTCTACTCCTGAACTTATGTAGGCTCCTTGCCATAACAAAGGAGTTGAATACTTATTGACTCAATACATTTCAGCTTTTCATTTTTAATTGGAAGAAATGTCAAACATTCCACTTTCACATAATGGGGTTCTTTGTGTAGGCTAGTGAGGGGAAACAATCTATTTAATACATTTTACATTCAGGCTAACAATGTGGAAAAAGTCAAGGCACTGTGAATACATGAATAAACATGAATTCACCCTTGAAATGAGATTTTCATTGATTTGAGTCCAAAGCAGCAAGAGTCTTGATGGAGAAAGTCTGCATAGTTACCATAGTTACCATAGTAGTTCAAATGAGAACAGCCTATGAAACATGTTGTTTAAGTTACCATAGTAACTTATTGTTTTGTAACAACTTAAATGTACATGAGTAGTTTGTAGAACAGTTTGTGTTTGGTGATCAGCCCCCACATCTGGCCAATGAAAAGTCTTGATAGTTGCATCCTTCTGCAGTCTGCTGATAGCTGACACCAGGTTTGTTGATGTGCTGTTCTATAGTCCAGCAGACTCACCTGGGGACAGAGGGTGGACAGGGTGACAGGTTTGTTAATGTGCTGTTCTATAGTCCAGCAGACTCACCTGGGGACAGAGGGTGGACAGGGTGACAGGTTTGTTAATGTGCTGTTCTATAGTCCAGCAGACTCACCTGGGGACAGAGGATGGACAGGGTGACAGGTTTGTTAATGTGCTGTTCTATAGTCCAGCAGACTCACCTGGGGACAGAGGGTGGACAGGGTGACAGGTTTGTTAATGTGCTGTTCTATAGTCCAGCAGACTCACCTGGGGACAGAGGATGGACAGGGTGACAGGTTTGTTAATGTGCTGTTCTATAGTCCAGCAGACTCACCTGGGGACAGAGGATGGACAGGGTGACAGGTTTGTTAATGTGCTGTTCTATAGTCCAGCAGACTCACCTGGGGACAGAGGATGGACAGGGTGACAGGTTTGTTAATGTGCTGTTCTATAGTCCAGCAGACTCACCTGGGGACAGAGGGTGGACAGGGTGACAGGTTTGTTAATGTGCTGTTCTATAGTCCAGCAGACTCACCTGGGGACAGAGGGTGGACAGGGTGACAGGTTTGTTAATGTGCTGTTCTATAGTCCAGCAGACTCACCTGGGGACAGAGGATGGACAGGGTGACAGGTTTGTTGATGTGCTGCTGTAGAGTTCTATAGTCCAGCAGACTCACCTGGGGACAGAGGATGGACAGGGTGACAGGTTTGTTAATGTGTTGTTCTATAGTCCAGCAGACTCACCTGGGGACAGAGGGTGGACAGGGTGACAGGTTTGTTGATGTGTTGCTGTAGAGTTCTATAGTCCAGCAGACTCACCTGGGGACAGAGGGTGGACAGGGTGACAGGTTTGTTAATGTGCTGTTCTATAGCCCAGCAGACTCACCTGGGGACAGAGGATGGACAGGGTGACAGGTTTGTTAATGTGTTGTTCTATAGTCCAGCAGACTCACCTGGGAACAGAGGGTGGACAGGGTGACAGGTTTGTTGATGTGTTGCTGTAGAGTTCTATAGTCCAGCAGACTCACCTGGGGACAGAGGGTGGACAGGGTGACAGGTTTGTTAATGTGCTGTTCTATAGCCCAGCAGACTCACCTGGGGACAGAGGATGGACAGGGTGACAGGTTTGTTAATGTGCTGTTCTATAGCCCAGCAGACTCACCTGGGGACAGAGGATGGACAGGGTGACAGGTTTGTTAATGTGCTGTTCTATAGCCCAGCAGACTCACCTGGGGACAGAGGGTGGACAGGGTGACAGGTTTGTTAATGTGCTGTTCTATAGCCCAGCAGACTCACCTGGGGACAGAGGATGGACAGGGTGACAGGTTTGTTAATGTGCTGTTCTATAGCCCAGCAGACTCACCTGGGGACAGAGGGTGGACAGGGTGACAGGTTTGTTAATGTGCTGTTCTATAGCCCAGCAGACTCACCTGGGGACAGAGGGTGGACAGGGTGACAGGTTTGTTAATGTGCTGTTCTATAGTCCAGCAGACTCACCTGGGGACAGAGGATGGACAGGGTGACAGGTTTGTTAATGTGCTGTTCTATAGTCCAGCAGACTCACCTGGGGACAGAGGGTGGACAGGGTGACAGGTTTGTTAATGTGCTGTTCTATAGTCCAGCAGACTCACCTGGGGACAGAGGGTGGACAGGGTGACAGGTTTGTTAATGTGCTGTTCTATAGTCCAGCAGACTCACCTGGGGACAGAGGGTGGACAGGGTGACAAGTTTGTTAATGTGCTGCTGTAGAGTTCTATAGTCCAGCAGACTCACCTGGGGACAGAGGATGGACAGGGTGACAGGTTTGTTAATGTGCTGTTCTATAGTCCAGCAGACTCACCTGGGGACAGAGGGTGGACAGGGTGACAGGTTTGTTAATGTGCTGTTCTATAGTCCAGCAGACTCACCTGGGGACAGAGGATGGACAGGGTGACAGGTTTGTTAATGTGCTGTTCTATAGCCCAGCAGACTCACCTGGGGACAGAGGGTGGACAGGGTGACAGGTTTGTTAATGTGCTGTTCTATAGCCCAGCAGACTCACCTGGGGACAGAGGATGGACAGGGTGACAGGTTTGTTAATGTGCTGTTCTATAGCCCAGCAGACTCACCTGGGGACAGAGGGTGGACAGGGTGACAGGTTTGTTAATGTGCTGTTCTATAGTCCAGCAGACTCACCTGGGGACAGAGGGTGGACAGGGTGACAGGTTTGTTAATGTGCTGTTCTATAGCCAGCAGACTCACCTGGGGACAGAGGGTGACAGGTTAGTTTGTCTGGGACTCTTACAGGGAGGGGAGAACATGAATTTGAGTGGGTCCAGTAAATCCAATCCAACTGGATAATATGTGATATGTCATCAGACAGGCATAGTGAAGGTTTACATATTGCATACAGTATATTACCACCAGCGGCCCGAGCTGGTCAGAAGGCTCAGGAGAGATCACAGGTAGCTGGTTAGAAGGCTCTGGAGAGATCACAGGTAGCTGGTCAGAAGGCTCAGGAGAGATCACAGGTAGCTGGTTAGAAGGCTCAGGAGAGATCACATGTAGCTGGTCAGAAGGCTCAGGAGAGATCACAGGTAGCTGGTCAGAAGGCTCTGGAGAGATCACAGGTAGCTGGTCAGAAGGCTCTGGAGAGATCACAGGTAGCTGGTCAGAAGGCTCAGGAGAGATCACAGGTAGCTGGTCAGAAGGCTCGGGAGAGATCACAGGTAGCTGGTCAGAAGGCTCTGGAGAGATCACAGGTAGCTGGTCAGAAGGCTCTGGAGAGATCACAGGTAGCTGGTCAGAAGGCTCGGGAGAGATCACATGTAGCTGGTCAGAAGGCTAGGGAGAGATCACATGTAGCTGGTCAGAAGGCTCTGGAGAGATCACAGGTAGCTGGTCAGAAGGCTCAGGAGAGATCACATGTAGCTGGTCAGAAGGCTCTGGAGAGATCACAGGTAGCTGGTCAGAAGGCTCTGGAGAGATCACAGGTAGCTGGTCAGAAGGCTCTGGAGAGATCACAGGTAGCTGGTCAGAAGGCTCTGGAGAGATCACAGGTAGCTGGTCAGAAGGCTCGGGAGAGATCACAGGTAGCTGGTCAGAAGGCTCTGGAGAGATCACAGGTAGCTGGTCAGAAGGCTCTGGAGAGATCACAGGTAGCTGGTCAGAAGGCTCTGGAGAGATCACAGGTAGCTGGTCAGAAGGCTCGGGAGAGATCACAGGTAGCTGGTCAGAAGGCTCTGGAGAGATCACAGGTAGCTGGTCAGAAGGCTCTGGAGAGATCACAGGTAGCTGGTCAGAAGGCTCTGGAGAGATCACAGGTAGCTGGTCAGAAGGCTCAGGAGAGATCACAGGTAGCTGGTCAGAAGGCTCGGGAGAGATCACATGTAGCTGGTCAGAAGGCTCAGGAGAGATCACAGGTAGCTGGTCAGAAGGCTCAGGAGAGATCACAGGTAGCTGGTCAGAAGGCATCACAGGTAGCATAGTGAAGGTTTACATATTGTATACAGTATATTACCACCAGCGGCCCGAGCTGGTCAGAAGGCTCAGGAGAGATCACAGGTAGCTGGTTAGAAGGCTCTGGAGAGATCACAGGTAGCTGGTCAGAAGGCTCGGGAGGCCCTTAGAATATTCTCTCTGTAGTGTAACCGATGTGAAATGGCTAGCTAGGTAGCGGTGGTCCGCGCTAATAGCCTTTCAATCGGTGATGTCACTTGCTCCGAGACCTTGAAGTAGTGGTTCCCCTTGCTCTGCAAGGGCCGCGGCCTTTGTGGAGCGATGGGTAACGACGCTTCGTGGGTAACTGTTGTTGATGTGTGCAGAGGGTCCCTGGTTTGCGTCCCCGTTTGCGCCTTTCTTGCCTATTCACCCTCTGAATGGCACATACACAATCCATGTCTCAAGGTTTAAAAATCCTTCTCTAACCCGTCTCCTCCCCTTCATCTATACTGATTTAAAGTGGATTTAACAAGTGACATCAATAAGGGATCATAGTATTCACCTGGTTAGTCTCATGGAAAGAGCAGGTGTTCCTAATGTTTTGTCCACTCAGCGTATGTATTTATATATAAATAAATGCATGGCTGCTGGTAGCAGGCCTCAACCTGGATGCAGCTAAATGTCCTGCAGGACCTCTGCCTTTTAGTATGGTTGTATCTACACTACCAGTTAAAAGTTTGGACACACCTACTCATTCCATTTTTTAAATTTAATTTATACTATTTTCTACATTGTAGAATAATAGTGAAGACATCAAAACTATGAAATAACACATATGGAATCATGTAGTAACCAAAAAAGTGTTAAACAAATCAAAATATATTTTATATTTGAGATTCTTCAAATAGCCATCCTTTGCCTTGATGACGGCTTTGCACACTCTTGGCATTCTCTCAACCAGCGTCACCTTGAATGCTTTTCCAACAACCTTGAAGTAGTTCCCACGAATGCTGAGCACTTGTTGGTTGCTTTTCCTTCACTATGCGGTCCAACTCATCCCAAACCATCTCAATTGGGTTGAGGTCGGGTGATTGTGGGGGCCAGGTCATCTGATGCAGCACTCCATCACTCTCCTTCTTGGTCAAATAGCCCTTACACAGCCTGGAGGTGTGTTGGGTCATTGTCCTGTTGAAAACAAATGATAGTCCCACTAAGCGCAAACCAGATGGGATGGCGTATCGCTGCAGAATGCTGTGGTAGCCATGCAGGTTAAGTGTTCCTTGAATTGTAAATAAATCACAGTGTCACCAGCCAAGCAACCCCACACCATCACTCCTCCTCCATGCTTCACAGTGGGAACCACACATGCAGAGATCATCCGCTCACCTACATTCGTTCACATACTCTGTGTCTCACAAGGACATGGCGGTTGGAACCAAAAATCACAATTTTGGAATCATCAGACCAAAGGACAGATTTCCACCGGTCTAATGTCCATTGCTCGTGTTTTCTTGGTCCAAGCAAGTCTCTTCTTATTATTGGTCACCTTTAGTAGTGGTTTCTTTGCAGCAATTCGACCATGAAGGCCTAATTCACGCAGTCTCCTCTGAACAGTTGATGTTGAGATGTCTGTTACTTGAACCCTGTGAAGCATTTATTTGGGCTGCAATCTGAGGCTGGTAAATCTAATGAACTTATCCTCTGCAGCAGAGGTAACTCTGAGTCTTCCTTTCCTGTGGCGGTCCTCATGAGAGCCAGTTTCATCATAGCGCTTGATGGTTTTTGCAACTGCACTTGAAGAAACTTTCAAAGTTCGTGACATTTTCAGAATAGACTGACCTTCATGTTTTAAAGTCATAATGGACTGTCATTTCTCTTTGCTTATCAATATGCCTTGTCCATTACTGTCCTGGTTAGCGATTGTCATATTTCACTGTAAAGCCTCTAGCCCTGCTCAATATGCCTTAACCAACCATTTAGTTCCACCTCCCACATATGCGATGACATCACCTGGTTTAAACGTCTCTAGAGACTATATCTCTCTCATCATTACTCAATGCCTAGGTTTACCTCCAATGTACTCACATCCTACCATACCTTTGTCTGTACATTATGCCTTGTATCTATTATTTCGTGCCCATAAATCTGCTCCTTTTATTCTCTGTCCCCAACGCACTAGACGACCAGTTCTTATAGCCTTTAGCCGTACCCTTATCCACAGCAACCCGCCAAAGCCCCCACCATTTCTCCTTCACCCAAATCCAGATAGCTGATGTTCTGAAAGAGCTGCAATATCTGGACCCCTACAAATCAGCCGGGCTAGACAATCTGGACCCTCTCGTTCTAAAATGATCTGCCGAAATTGTTGCAACACCTATTACTAGCCTATTCAACCTCTCTTTCGTATCGTCTGAGATCCCCAAAGATTGGAAAGCTGCCGCAATTATCCCCCTCTTCAAAGGGGGAGACACTCTAGACCCAAACTGTTACAGACCTATATCTATCCTACCCTGCCTTTCTAAGGTCTTCGAAAACCAAGTTAACAAACAGATTACCGACTATTTTGAATCCCACTGTAACTTCTCCGCTATGAAATCTGGTTTCAGAGCTGGTCATGGGTGCACCTCAGCCACACTCAAGGTCCTAAACGATATCATAACTGCCATCGATAAGAGACTTTACTGTGCAGCCGTATTCATCAACCTAGCTAAGGCTTTCGACTCTGTCAATCACCACATTCTTATCGGCAGACTAAACAGCCTTGGTTTCTCAAATGACTGCCTCGCCTGGTTCACCAACTACTTCTCAGACAGAGTTCAGTGTGTCAAATCGGAGGGCCTGTTGTCCGGACCTCTGGCAGTCTCTATGGGGGTGCCACAGGGTTCAATTCTCGGGCCGACTCTTCTCTGTATACATCAATGATGTCGCTCTTGCTGCTGGTGATTCTCTGATCCACCTCTACGCAGACGACACCATTCTGTATACTTCTGGCCCTTCTTTGGACACTGTGTTAACTAACCTCCAGACGAGCTTCAATGCCACACAACTCTCCTTCCGTGGCCTCAAACTGCTCTTAAATGCAAGTAAAACTAAATGCATGATTTTCAACCGATTGCTGCCCACACCTGCCCAGCATCACTACTCTGGACGGTTCTGACTTAGAATATGTGGACAACTACAAATACCTAGGTGTCTGGTTAGACTGTAAACTTTCCTTCCAGACTCACATTAAGCATCTCCAATCCAAAATTAAATCGAGAATTGGCTTCCTATTTCGCAACAAAGCCTCCTTCACTCATGCTGCCAAACACCCTCGTAAAACTGACCATCCTACCGATCCTCGACTTCGGCGATGTCATTTACAAAATAGCCTCCAACACTCTACTCAACAAATTGGATGCAGTCTATCACAGTGCCATCCGTTTTGTCACCAAAGCCCCATATACTACCCACCACTGCGACCTGTACGCTCTCGTTGGCTGGCCCTCGCTTCATACTCATCGCCAAACCCACTGGCTTCAGGTCATCTACAAGTCTTTGCTAGGTAAAGCCCCGCCTTATCTCAGCTCACTGGTCACCATAGCAGCACTCACCCGTAGCACGAGCTCCAGCAGGTATATCTCACTGGTCACCCCCAAAGCCAATTCTTCCTTTGGCCGCCTCTCCTTCCAGTTCTCTGCTGCCAATGACTGGAACGAACTGCAAAAATCACTGAAGCTGGAGACTCTTACCTCCCTCACTAGCTTTAAGCACCAGCTGTCAGAGCAGCTCACAGATCACTGCACCTGTACATAGCCAGTCTGTAAATAGCCCATCCAACTACCTCATCCCCATATTGTTTTTGCTTTTTGATCCTTTGCACCCCAGTATCTCTACTTGCACATTCATCTTCTGCACATCTATCACTCCAGTGTTTAATTGCTATATTGTAATTACTTTGCCACCATGGCCTATTTATTGCCTTACCTCCCTTTTCTTACCTCATTTGCACACACTGTATATAGACTTTCTTCAACTGTATTATTGACTGTATGTTTTGTTTATTCCATGTGTAACTCTGTGTTGTTGTATGTGTCAAACTGCTTTGCTTTATCTTGGCCAGGTCTCAGTTGTAAATGAGAACTTGTTCTCAACTGGCCTACCTGGTTAAATAAAGGTGATCTGGCCTACCTGGTTAAATAAAGGTGATCTGGTATACCTGGTTAAATAAAGGTGATATGGCCTACCTGGTTAAATAAATGTGAACTAGCCTACCTGGTTAAATAAAGGTGATCTGGTCTACCTGGTTAAATAAAGGTGATCTGGCCTACCTGGTTAAATAAAGGTGAACTAGCCTACCTGGTTAAATAAAGGTGATCTGGTCTACCTGGTTAAATAAAGGTGATCTGGTCTACCTGGTTAAATAAAGGTGATCTGGCCTACCTGGTTAAATAAAGGTGATCTGACCTACCTGGTTAAATAAAGGTGATCTGGCCTACCTGGTTAAATAAAGGTGATCTGGCCTACCTAGTTAAATAAAGGTGATATGGTCTACCTGGTTAAATAAAGGTGATATGGCCTACCTAGTTAAATAAAGGTGATCTGGTCTACCTGGTTAAATAAAGGTGATCTGGTCTACCTGGTTAAATAAAGGTGATCTGGCCTACCTGGTTAAATAAAGGTGATCTGGCCTACCTGGTTAAATAAAGGTGATCTGGCCTACCTGGTTAAATAAAGGTGATCTGGTCTACCTGGTTAAATAAAGGTGATCTGACCTACCTGGTTAAATAAAGGTGATCTAGCCTACCTGGTTAAATAAAGGTGATCTAGCCTACCTGGTTAAATAAAGGTGATCTGGTCTACCTGGTTAAATAAAGGTGATCTGGTCTACCTGGTTAAATAAAGGTGATCTAGCCTACCTGGTTAAATAAAGGTGATCTGGTCTACCTGGTTAAATAAAGGTGATCTGGCCTACCTGGTTAAATAAAGGTGATCTGGCCTACCTGGTTAAATAAAGGTGATCTGGCCTACCTGGTTAAATAAAGGTGATCTGGTCTACCTGGTTAAATAAAGGTGATCTGACCTACCTGGTTAAATAAAGGTGATCTGACCTACCTGGTTAAATAAAGGTGATCTGGCCTACCTGGTTAAATAAAGGTGATCTGGCCTACCTGGTTAAATAAAGGTGATCTGGCCTACCTGGTTAAATAAAGGTGATCTGGCCTACCTGGTTAAATAAAGGTGATCTGGTCTACCTGGTTAAATAAAGGTGATCTGGCCTACCTGGTTAAATAAAGGTGATCTAGCCTACCTGGTTAAATAAAGGTGATCTGGTCTACCTGGTTAAATAAAGGTGATCTGGCCTACCTGGTTAAATAAAGGTGATCTGGCCTACCTGGTTAAATAAAGGTGATCTGGCCTACCTGGTTAAATAAAGGTGATCTGGCCGACCTGGTTAAATAAAGGTGATCTGGTCTACCTGGTTAAATAAAGGTGATCTGGCCTACCTGGTTAAATAAAGGTGATCTGGTCTACCTGGTTAAATAAAGGTGATCTGGTATACCTGGTTAAATAAAGGTGATCTGGCCTACCTGGTTAAATAAAGGTGATCTGGTCTACCTGGTTAAATAAAGGTGATCTGGTCTACCTGGTTAAATAAAGGTGATCTGACCTACCTGGTTAAATAAAGGTGATCTGGTCTACCTGGTTAAATAAAGGTGATCTGACCTACCTGGTTAAATAAAGGTGATCTAGCCTACCTGGTTAAATAAAGGTGATCTGGTCTACCTGGTTAAATAAAGGTGATCTGGTATACCTGGTTAAATAAAGGTGATCTGACCTACCTGGTTAAATAAAGGTGATCTGGTCTACCTGGTTAAATAAAGGTGATCTGGTCTACCTGGTTAAATAAAGGTGATCTGACCTACCTGGTTAAATAAAGGTGATCTAGCCTACCTGGTTAAATAAAGGTGATCTAGTCTACCTGGTTAAATAAAGGTGATCTAGCCTACCTGGTTAAATAAAGGTGATCTAGCCTACCTGGTTAAATAAAGGTGATCTGGCCTACCTGGTTAAATA
>NW_024059420.1:15000-32500 GCF_016432855.1 Salvelinus namaycush | reverse complement strand
AGAGACCAGTTGACAGAGGATGACATCTCTCCTCTCTTCACAGTAGGTAGAGAGACCAGTTGACAGAGGATGACATCTCTCCTCTCTTCACAGTAGGTAGAGAGACCAGTTGACAGAGGATGACATCTCTCCTCTCTTCACAGTAGGTAGAGAGACCAGTTGACAGAGGATGACATCTCTCCTCTCTTCACAGTAGGTAGAGAGACCAGTTGACAGAGGATGACATCTCTCCTCTCTTCACAGTAGGTAGAGAGACCAGTTGACAGAGGATGACATCTCTCCTCTCTTCACAGTAGGTAGAGAGACCAGTTGACAGAGGATGACATCTCTCCTCTCTTCACAGTAGGTAGAGAGACCAGTTGACAGAGGATGACATCTCTCCTCTCTTCACAGTAGGTAGAGAGACCAGTTGACAGAGGATGACATCTCTCCTCTCTTCACAGTAGGTAGAGAGACCAGTTGACAGAGGATGACATCTCTCCCAGCTTCCCAGTAGGTAGAGAGACCAGTTGACAGAGGATAACAGCGATGAGGAGTTTGCTAGTGACTACTAGTCATATTTTAATGTTAATAGCTGCTCCTACCTGCATGATCACATACGCACACGTGTTACTGAGATGTCTGAGGGAAGATGAGATGATTTTATGGATGTCTGTCTGCAACAGTTCCCTGTTGAACACACAACACACACACACACACACACACACACACACACACACACACACACACACACACACACACACACACACACACACACACACACACACACACACACACACACACACACACACACACACACACACACACACACACACACATACATGCACTCGAGGCTGACATTTCAGGCTGTCAGAGGGGATGCTGTCAAATTGTGCACCGCCCCGGGACATACGTTTTTGTGTGTGTGTGTGTGTGTGTGTGTGTGTGTGTGTGTGTGTGTGTGTGTGTGTGTGTGTGTGTGTGTGTGTGTGTGTGTGTGTGTGTGTGTGTGTGTGTGTGTGTGTGTGTGTGTGTGTGTGCAGTGCAGTAGTTTGGTTGTCAGGTTGTGGTTTGGTTGTCTCAGGTCTTTAAATGTAACATCGCTGTACAACTCTGTCTGTTTATGTAATGCACTTTATACCTTCCACTGTCTGACTCACACACACAGACAATCTCATCAAATGAACCGGTCTCGGCGGTTTGTGGCCGTGCAGTGCTGGGAAGTAAAACATCTTGTCTGCGTCCCGAACTGACATATGGGCCCTGGTCAAAAGTAGTGCACTAAATACGGAATAGGGTGCCAACCCTGGTCAAAAGTAGTGCACTAAATAAGGAATAGGGTGCCAACCCTGGTCAAAAGTAGTGCACTAAATAAGGAATAGGGTGCCAACCCTGGTCAAAAGTAGTGCACTAAATAAGGAATAGGATGCCAACCCTGGTCAAAAGTAGTGCACTAAATAAGGAATAGGATGCCAACCCTGGTCCAAAGTAGTGCACTAAATACGGAATAGGATGCCAACCCTGGTCAAAAGTAGTGCACTAAATAAGGAATAGGATGCCAACCCTGGTCCAAAGTAGTGCACTAAATAAGGAATAGGATGCCAACCCTGGTCCAAAGTAGTGCACTAAATAAGGAATAGGATGCCAACCCTGGTCAAAAGTAGTGCACTAAATAAGGAATAGGATGCCAACCCTGGTCAAAAGTAGTGCACTAAATACGGAATAGGATGCCAACCCTGGTCCAAAGTAGTGCACTAAATAAGGAATAGGATGCCAACCCTGGTCAAAAGTAGTGCACTAAATACGGAATAGGATGCCAACCCTGGTCCAAAGTAGTGCACTAAATAACCAGGACCCATAGTGATGACCAGGACCCATAGTGATGACCAGGACCCATAGTGATGACCAGGACCCATAGTGATGACCAGGACCCATAGTGATGACCAGGACCCATAGTGATGACCAGGACCCATAGTGATGACCAGGACCCATAGTGATGTGATGACCAGGACCCATAGTGATGTCCAGGACCCATAGTGATGACCAGGACCCATAGTGATGTGATGTCCAGGACCCATAGTGATGTGATGTCCAGGACCCATAGTGGTGTGATGACCAGGAACCATAGTGATGTCCAGGACCCATAGTGATGTGATGACCAGGACCCATAGTGATGACCAGGACCCATAGTGATGTGATGACCAGGACCCATAGTGATGATCAGACCCATAGAGATGAGCAGGACCCATAGTGATGTGATGATCAGGACCCATAGTGAAGTGATGACCAGGACCCATAGTGATGTGATGACCAGGACCCATAGTGATGACCAGGACCCATAGTGATGTGATGACCAGGACCCATAGTGATGTGATGACCAGGACCCATAGTGATGACCAGGACCCATAGTGATGTGATGACCAGGACCCATAGTGATGTGATGATCAGGACCCATAGTGATGTGATGACCAGGACCCATAGTGATGACCAGGACCCATAGTGATGTGATGATCAGGACCCATAGTGATGTGATGACCAGGACCCATAGTGATGTGATGACCAGGACCCATAGTGATGACCAGGACCCATAGTGATGATCAGGACCCATAGTGATGATCAGGACCCATAGTGATGACCAGGACCCATAGTGATGACCAGGACCCATAGTGATGACCAGGACCCATAGTGATGACCAGGACCCATAGTGATGTGATGATCAGGACCCATAGTGATGTGATGACCAGGACCCATAGTGATGACCAGGACCCATAGTGATGTGATGATCAGGACCCATAGTGATGTGATGACCAGGACCCATAGTGATGTGATGATCAGGACCAATAGTGATGTGATGACCAGGACCCATAGTGATGTGATGACCAGGACCCATAGTGATGTGATGACCAGGACCCATAGTGATGTGATGATCAGGACCCATAGTGATGTGATGACCAGGACCCATAGTGATGTGATGTCCAGGACCCATAGTGATGTGATGACCAGGACCCATAGTGATGTGATGTCCAGGACCCATAGTGATGTGATGACCAGGACCCATAGTGATGTGATGACCAGGACCCATAGTGATGTGATGACCAGGACCCATAGTGATGTGATGACCAGGACCCATAGAAGTGATGATCAGGACCCATAGTGATGTGATGACCAGGACCCATAGTGATGTGATGACCAGGAACCATAGTGATGTGATGACCAGGACCCATAGTGATGTGATGACCAGGACCCATAGTGATGTGATGATCAGGACCCATAGTGATGTGATGACCAGGACCCATAGTGATGACCAGGACCCCCAGGTATAATAAACCAGACCCATTTAACTTACTGTATAAACTCTTATTCACCTTCTCGCTCTCTCTTTCTCTACTTCTCTCCTCCCTCTATTTGTCTGTATTTCTCTCGCTTCATGGGTTACCCTCCCTCTTCCTCTTTGTATGTTTGAGGGCATAGTGGCAGTTTTTAAATCCTACAGATGATACGGTGGACTGTTCTTTATTTCTAACCTCTGTTTTCTCTCTCTCTTCCCTCCCTCTCTCTTCCCTCTCTCTCTCTCTCTCGCTTTTCCCTCACTCTCTCTCTCTCTTCCCTCACTCTCTCTCTCTCTTCCCTCTCTCTCTCTCTTCCCTCTCTCTCTCCTCTCTCACTCTCTCTCTCTCTTCCCTCACACTCTCTCTCTTCTCTCACTCTCTCTCTCTTCCCTCACTCTCTCTCTCTTCCCTCACTCTCTCTCTTCCCTCACTCTCTCTCTCTTCCCTCACTCTCTCTCTCTCTTCCCTCACTCTCTCTCTCTTCCCTCACTCTCTCTCTCTCTTCCCTCACTCTCTCTCTTCCCTCACTCTCTCTCTCTTCCCTCACTCTCTCTTCCCTCACTCTCTCTCTCTTCCCTCACTCTCTCTCTTCCCTCACTCTCTCTCTCTTCCCTCACACTCTCTCTCTTCCCTCACTCTCTCTCTTCCCTCACTCTCTCTCTCTTCCCTCACTCTCTCTCTCTTCCCTCAGTCTCTCTCTCTTCCCTCAGTCTCTCTCTCTTCCCTCACTCACTCTCTCTTCCCTCACTCTCTCTCTTCCCTCACTCTCTCACTTCTGAAGCATGATTCTCCCTCTGCTACAGAAAGTTAGTGATGGATGGACAAAGAGGAGGGATGAAGGTAGAGAGGAGATATGGAAAAGAATGAAAGACAATGAAAGTCACTTTTGTATATGATCTACTTCACTTGCTTTGGCAATGTTAACATGTGTTTCCCATGTCAATAAAGCCCCTTGAATTGAACAATGAAGGTAGAGAAAGAGGGAGGCAGAGACAGATGAGGTAGAGAAAGAGGGAGGCAGAGACGGATGAGGTAGAGAAAGAGGGAGGCAGAGACGGATGAGGTAGAGAAAGAGGGAGGCAGAGACGGATGAGGTAGAGAAAGAGGGAGGCAGAGACGGATGAGGTAGAGAAAGAGGGAGGCAGAGACGGATGAGGTAGAGAAAGAGGGAGGCAGAGACGGATGAGGTAGAGAAAGAGGGAGGCAGAGACGGATGAGGTAGAGAAAGAGGGAGGCAGAGACGGATGAAGAAGAGAAAGAGGGAGGCAGAGACGGATGAGGTAGAGAAAGAGGGAGGCAGAGACAGATGAGGTAGAGAAAGAGGGAGGCAGAGACGGATGAGGTAGAGAAAGAGGGAGGCAGAGACGGATGAGGTAGAGAAAGAGGGAGGCAGAGACGGATGAGGTAGAGAAAGAGGGAGGCAGAGACGGATGAGGTAGAGAAAGAGGGAGGCAGAGACGGATGAGGTAGAGAAAGAGGGAGGCAGAGACGGATGAGGTAGAGAAAGAGGGAGGCAGAGACGGATGAGGTAGAGAAAGAGGGAGGCAGAGACGGATGAGGTAGAGAAAGAGGGAGGCAGAGACGGATGAGGTAGAGAAAGAGGGAGGCAGAGACGGATGAGGTAGAGAAAGAGGGAGGCAGAGACAGATGAGTTAGAGAAAGAGGGAGGCAGAGACGGATGAGGTAGAGAAAGAGGGAGGCAGAGACGGATGAGGTAGAGAAAGAGGGAGGCAGAGACGGATGAGGTAGAGAAAGAGGGAGGCAGAGACGGATGAGGTAGAGAAAGAGGGAGGCAGAGACGGATGAGGTAGAGAAAGAGGGAGGCAGAGACAGATGAGGTAGAGAAAGAGGGAGGCAGAGACGGATGAGGTAGAGAAAGAGGGAGGCAGAGACGGATGAGGTAGAGAAAGAAAGAGGCAGAGACGGATGAGGTAGAGAAAGAGGGAGGCAGAGACGGATGAGGTAGAGAAAGAGGGAGGCAGAGACAGATGAGGTAGAGAAAGAGGGAGGCAGAGACGGATGAGGTAGAGAAAGAGGGAGGCAGAGACGGATGAGGTAGAGAAAGAGGGAGGCAGAGACGGATGAGGTAGAGAAAGAGGGAGGCAGAGACGGATGAGGTAGAGAAAGAGGGAGGCAGAGACGGATGAGGAAGAGAAAGAGGGAGGCAGAGACGGATGAGGTAGAGAAAGAGGGAGGCAGAGACGGATGAGGTAGAGAAAGAGGGAGGCAGAGACGGATGAGGTAGAGAAAGAGGGAGGCAGAGACGGATGAAGAAGAGAGGGAGGCAGAGACGGATGAAGAAGAGAAAGAGGGAGGCAGAGACGGATGAGGTAGAGAAAGAGGGAGGCAGAGACGGATGAGGTAGAGAAAGAGGGAGGCAGAGACGGATGAAGAAGAGAGGGAGGCAGAGACGGATGAGGTAGAGAAAGAGGGAGGCAGAGACGGATGAGGTAGAGAAAGAGGGAGGCAGAGACGGATGAGGTAGAGAAAGAGGGAGGCAGAGACGGATGAGGTAGAGAAAGATGGAGGCAGAGATGGATGAGGTAGAGAAAGAGGGAGGCAGAGACGGATGAGGTAGAGAAAGAGGGAGGCAGAGACGGATGAGGTAGAGAAAGAGGGAGGCAGAGACGGATGAGGTAGAGAAAGAGGGAGGCAGAGACAGATGAAGAAGAGAAAGAGGGAGGCAGAGACGGATGAAGAAGAGAAAGAGGGAGGCAGAGACGGATGAGGTAGAGAAAGAGGGAGGCAGAGACGGATGAGGTAGAGAAAGAGGGAGGCAGAGACGGATGAGGTAGAGCAAGAGGGAGGCAGAGACAGATGAAGAAGAGAGGGAGGCAGAGACAGATGAAGAAGAGAAAGAGGGAGGCAGAGACGGATGAGGTAGAGAAAGAGGGAGGCAGAGACGGATGAAGAAGAGAGGGAGGCAGAGACGGATGAGGTAGAGAAAGAGGGAGGCAGAGACGGATGAGGTAGAGAAAGAGGGAGGCAGAGACGGATGAAGTAGAGAAAGAGGGAGGCAGAGACGGATGAGGTAGAGAAAGAGGGAGGCAGAGACGGATGAGGTAGAGAAAGAGGGAGGCAGAGACGGATGAAGTAGAGAAAGAGGGAGGCAGAGAGAGGAAGATGGAGAGAAGGAGGGAAAGAGGGGGAGATAAAGAGAGGAGAGATTTAATATGGAGAGGGAGAAAAAGAGAGGAGAGAGGGAGAGAAAGACAGAGAGAGGGAGAGAAAGAGAGGAGAGAGAGGGAGAGAAAGAGAGGAGAGAGAGGGAGAGTAAGAGAGGAGAGAGGGAGAGAAAGAGAGGAGAAAGAGGAATATGGAGAGAGAGGGAGAGTAAGATACAGGACGAAGGACACTGGAAGGACAGTGCAGAAAAGAAAAAAGAGACTAGAGCAGGAAGAGATAATGCACTCAGAGGAATACAAAAGGCACACACACACACACACACACACACACACACACACACACACACACACACACACACACACACACACACACACACACACACACACACACACACACACACACACACACACACACACACATATGTACTGAGTATAAAGTGTCTCCAAGACATCGATAGGCAATCTTTCACACTATATCTGACCTGCAAACAGATCTCATAGTTTCACTTCCAAATTAGACGTATATTATGGGTGAACGTCTATATCTGACGCATTATTTCTGCATGAATACAGATATAATTCTGGATGGTTAGAGGGTTAATTCTGGATGGTTACAGGGATAATTCTGCATGGTTACAGGGTTAATTCTGTGTGTTTACAGGATTAAAATAGAAGCAACTCAAAGTTTAACAGTTTAGGTATTCATTCAGAGTGGTTAAGGTTAGGTTCAGAGTGGTTAAGGTTAGGTTCAGAGTGGTTAAGGTTAGGTTCAGAGTGGTTAAGGTTAGGTTCAGAGTGGTTAAGGTTAGGTTCAGAGTGGTTAAGGTTAGGTTCAGAGTGGTTAAGTTTAGGTTCAGAGTGGTTAAGGTTAGGTTCAGAGTGGTTAAGGTTAGGTTCAGAGTGGTTAAGTTTAGGTTCAGAGTGGTTAAGGTTAGGTTCAGAGTGGTTAAGGTTAGGTTCAGAGTGGTTAAGGTTAGGTTCAGAGTGGTTAAGGTTAGGTTCAGAGTGGTTAAGGTTAGGTTCAGAGTGGTTAAGGTTAGGTTCAGAGTGGTTAAGGTTAGGTTCAGAGTGGTTAAGGTTAGGTTCAGAGTGGTTAAGGTTAGGTTCAGAGTGGTTAAGGTTAGGTTCAGAGTGGTTAAGGTTAGGTTCAGAGTGGTTAAGGTTGTGGCTATGTTTTGGGGAAGGCTTCAAAATAATCATTAAACGATACACTGTTTCAAGTCTTTTCTCGGCCTGCTAGAGATGCTCTGGTGCAGCGTTTAGAGGTGAAGCTTTGCGTCCCGGCATCGTGAGTTGGCACCAGTGCTGGGCACTGGTCACGTCTGCTCCTGCTCCTCCACTCCGGCGTACAACGGAGGGTCAATGAGGTGACATGCAGGAAGGACACAATTACCCAGTCACTACCGTATCTCACCCTCTTTTCATGTCTCCCTTCTCAGGCCGATGGTTCCTGGTCCCCTAGCTGATGCTGTTCCCCACGACACACCTCCATCCCCCATGGAGATCGAGGGCGGCCCGTCATACGCTGTCAGATCCCTACTGGACTCCCGACGTCGTGGGGGTTGGCTTCAGTATCTGGTGGACTGGGAGGGGTGTGTTCCCAGAGGAGCAGTGTTGAGTTCCGGACTGGGAGGGGTGTGGCCCAGAGGAGCAGTGTTGAGTTCCGGACTGGGAGGGGTGTGGCCCAGAGGAGCAGTGTTGAGTTCCGGACTGGGAGGGGTGTGGCCCAGAGGAGCAGTGTTGAGTTCCGGACTGGGAGGGGTGTGGCCCAGAGGAGCAGTGTTGAGTTCCGGACTGGGAGGGGTGTGTTCCCAGAGGAGCAGTGTTGAGTTCCGGACTGGGAGGGGTGTGTTCCCAGAGGAGCAGTGTTGAGTTCCGGACTGGGAGGGGTGTGGCCCAGAGGAGCAGTGTTGAGTTCCGGACTGGGAGGGGTGTGGCCCAGAGGAGCAGTGTTGAGTTCCGGACTGGGAGGGGTATGGCCCAGAGGAGCAGTGTCTGGTGGACTGGGAGGGGTATGGCCCAGAGGAGCAGTGTCTGGTGGACTGGGAGGGGTGTGGCCCAGAGGAGCAGTGTCTGGTGGACTGGGAGGGGTATGGCCCAGAGGAGCAGTGATGAGTTCCGGACTGGGAGGGGTGTGGCCCAGAGGAGCAGTGTTGAGTTCCGGACTGGGAGGGGTGTGGCCCAGAGGAGCAGTGTTGAGTTCCGGACTGGGAGGGGTGTGGCCCAGAGGAGCAGTGTTGAGTTCCGGACTGGGAGGGGTGTGGCCCAGAGGAGCAGTGTTGAGTTCCGGACTGGGAGGGGTGTGTTCCCAGAGGAGCAGTGTTGAGTTCCGGACTGGGAGGGGTGTGGCCCAGAGGAGCAGTGTTGAGTTCCGGACTGGGAGGGGTGTGGCCCAGAGGAGCAGTGTTGAGTTCCGGACTGGGAGGGGTGTGGCCCAGAGGAGCAGTGTTGAGTTCCGGACTGGGAGGGGTGTGGCCCAGAGGAGCAGTGTTGAGTTCCGGACTGGGAGGGGTGTGGCCCAGAGGAGCAGTGTTGAGTTCCGGACTGGGAGGGGTGTGGCCCAGAGGAGCAGTGTTGAGTTCCGGACTGGGAGGGGTGTGGCCCAGAGGAGCAGTGTTGAGTTCCGGACTGGGAGGGGTGTGGCCCAGAGGAGCAGTGTTGAGTTCCGGACTGGGAGGGGTGTGGCCCAGAGGAGCAGTGTTGAGTTCCGGACTGGGAGGGGTGTGGCCCAGAGGAGCAGTGTTGAGTTCCGGACTGGGAGGGGTATGGCCCAGAGGAGCAGTGTCTGGTGGACTGGGAGGGGTATGGCCCAGAGGAGCAGTGTCTGGTGGACTGGGAGGGGTGTGGCCCAGAGGAGCAGTGTCTGGTGGACTGGGAGGGGTATGTGCCCAGAGGAGCAGTGTTGAGTTCCGGACTGGGAGGGGTGTGGCCCAGAGGAGCAGTGTTGAGTTCCGGACTGGGAGGGGTGTGGCCCAGAGGAGCAGTGTTGAGTTCCGGACTGGGAGGGGTGTGGCCCAGAGGAGCAGTGTTGAGTTCCGGACTGGGAGGGGTGTGGCCCAGAGGAGCAGTGTTGAGTTCCGGACTGGGAGGGGTGTGTTCCCAGAGGAGCAGTGTTGAGTTCCGGACTGGGAGGGGTGTGGCCCAGAGGAGCAGTGTTGAGTTCCGGACTGGGAGGGGTGTGGCCCAGAGGAGCAGTGTTGAGTTCCGGACTGGGAGGGGTGTGGCCCAGAGGAGCAGTGTTGAGTTCCGGACTGGGAGGGGTGTGGCCCAGAGGAGCAGTGTTGAGTTCCGGACTGGGAGGGGTGTGGCCCAGAGGAGCAGTGTTGAGTTCCGGACTGGGAGGGGTGTGGCCCAGAGGAGCAGTGTTGAGTTCCGGACTGGGAGGGGTGTGTTCCCAGAGGAGCAGTGTTGAGTTCCGGTAGAGGACATTCTGGACCCCAAAATCATCCGTGATTTCCACCTTCGCCGCCCCGGACCGATCCTCTCCTCGTCCTCGGGGTCGTCCTCCTGGTCGGCGTTGTCCTGCGGCTGGAACTACACCACGTCGGGGGGAGGGTACTGTCCCGTCTTCTCCTGCTCCTCCCTTCCGGTGTACGACGCCGCCAGAGTACTAACCAGCAGACCTGTTAGTCATTATGATTCACACCTGTTAGTCATTATGATTCACACCTGTTAGTCATTATGATTCACACCTGTTAATCATTATGATTCACACCTGTTAGCCATTATGATTCACACCTGTTAATCATTATGATTCACACCTGTTAATCATTATGATTCACACCTGTTAATCATTATGATTCACACCTGTTAGTCATTATGATTCACACCTGTTAGTCATTATGATTCACACCTGTTAATCATTATGATTCACACCTGTTAATCATTATGCTTCACATACCTTAAGGGAAGTCTGGGACGGGAGCCGTATGGTTAGTGAAGAAAGTCCCATTGCAAATGTACGGTCCCTTACCTGACGTCTTAATACGTCGCAGAAAATCGCGGACGGCGTCAGGCCGTGGGCGGCGGAGAGCTCTTTCAGGAAGTCATCGAAGAAATCGTCTCGGACGTTCGGTCACCGTTTTATAAAAATAACAAATTTTTGACTTGGACTCCGCATTCTCGAAAATTCCCACAAGGGGGCAAATAAATCATATTGCAGGCGCACGAACACGGGGCAAACGAGCGCGGCCTTTTCTCCTAAACGGAAAATATTTCGAAGACGAAACTCGGCGAGCGTAGGTTTGGAGTAAAGGGAAGTTGGCCCCGAACAAGATGGCGTCGAGGCCTCTGCGCTTTTTGAGTTATGGCCATTTTTCTGGGATTAAAGCTCAAAAACGCAAAGTAGGGTGCAATTTGACCGCTTCACGTCAAAGTACATAAGCATACGGTGTCAGGAAAAAAAGAACCAGCCGTTTATCTATCGTAATTTAAGAGAAATCGTACATTGTCCATTTGGTGATGTTCACGAAGAGGAATTTTTTTTTCAAAAAATTCACAGATCCAGTTGCAGTTTGTTCACACGAACATTTTTAAAGTGGGTCTCGAAGCTCTGCGAGAATTCTGTGATTTTATGTGATTTTATGAAGTAACACACACTCATTTAACCCTCTGTTAATAAGTCAGTTCTTAACATAAAGACTTAAAACTCAATATTAAATAAGAGCCTACCCCAAGGAGGGTATGTGTTCACGTTCAGCTTCCTATGTCAACTGGAAGTACCTTAAAATGGTGCATAGGGTCAGGTTTGAAGGGTAATAAAGGTCAGATCTTTTCAAAACTTCACTTGTGTGATTAGACAACCCTCATGAAGTGTAATCAGTCATTTTTCCCAACAGATGTCAAAGAAAAGCTCTCTCACACAAACACACACACACACAAAAAGGAAGGATGGAGTGAAAAAGTACGGTGCTTAAAGACACACAAAGCCTGCAATGGCATGACTATTATCTCCAGGCCGTGCCGAGTTCAACGAGATGCCCCGCTTGACCGTAGCTCGCTCGGTCTGAGCGCAGCGACCGTTACAAGAAAATGGACCCAAATGACCTTTTGACCTCATGTCAATTTTATTTGCTTTTGGGAGACAGAGAGAGAACCGTTAAGGTTAGAAGCACAATTTCACCTCAGGAATGTTCTTAAGGTCCTCCCGATCTGTGCAAGCCTAACCTTGACCTTGTGGCATTAACCCTTAACAGTTAAAAGCTGGTGTTTACATCAAACAATTTACAATGACATGTCGCCCCATAGGAATACATTGACTGCACCTCTCAATTCAACCTGAAGCCTATGTGGGTTATGAATGTCTTATGAATCTGTCTTTGATGTCAGTCCATCAGGCCACCATGAGGTCTACCTGTGTCGATTCTAAGCTTCCTGGAGCAACCGGAAGTGGTTAAATCACCCTAAAAGTGTTTGCCATAGCCAACCTGCAGTTTGAGAGAAATAGTGCATTCAGCCCTATGTAAATCAGTCAATTTTTAACATACAGACTTAAAACTCAGGATTCTGTAACAGCCTACTCCAGTGATGATATGTGTTTATTTATAGCTTCCTGTGACAACCGGAAGTGCCATAACTGGTGTCAAATGGGCTGTTTCGAAGGGTTAAAAATGTCAAATCTTTCCAAAACTTCATATATGTGAATAGACAACCCTCATGAACTGTAAATCAGTCCTTCATCCCATCAGATTTCAAAAATAAAAAATACACACCGACACAGAAATGATGGAGGGACACACTGAGGGGCTAAGAGGCAGACAGTGCCTGCAGTAGTTACTTTTGTTCCAACTTTTAAAGAACCGTCAGACCTAGAGTTCTGAAAATTTACAAACCTGTTCTAGACCTCAGGTCGATTGTGCACGGTGAATTATATGGCTCTAGAAGGTTCTCGGATCGATAAAAAGCATCGTGTATTTGCCATGTTTTCAATTCATTTTGACCTCAACGAAACGGACGACATTTAGAAAAGTCCCAGAGTCTCAAGACTAGGTGCGTTGAAACCGGCTCGGCCCATAGAGACAGACCCCAACGAGCCTGTTTGATTGCTCATTCAAGGACCCCGTAGCAAGGCAATGAAAAAAGTGGCATTTCAGCACCAATTAGGGTTTTGCTCGGGCACCGAATGACCTATCGAGCCGAAACTTGGGATTCGAGGTCGCTTCACATAGGGCTAAACATAATGTGTGAACTGGACCCGCAGCTAGAACATAACTACGTATTATTTGTTTTATTATGGTTTAAATAGAAGGCGCTGTGAATTTTGGGCCTGCTCTGAAATATGTTATAGTTGGCTTCTAAAGGAGTTGGAAAAAGTGAGTTTGGAGTCAGATGGTATCAGTTTGGTGTCTGAAAATATCTATTTGACTGATGGACACTGACTTGCTCGTTGACTTTTGTACATTTGCAATATGTTTCAACGGGGAGGTACCATGAGGAAAAAGCGACATGATGAAATTTCACGAAACGAGCGATGGAGAGGAACCACTATCACTGCCCGGCCATCCTGAGGTCATCAGACCGTTGACTTTTGCATTTCTAAAGTATTTAAGAGAATGTACGTTACATTTGCAATATGATTCAACATCACATCATATTGCAAATGCACGTTAGATTTGCAATATGATGTGATGTTGAATCATATTGCAAATGTAACGTGCATTCTTTAAATACTTTAGAAATACAAAAGTCAACGTCCTGATGACCTCAGGATGGCCGGGCAGTGATAGTGGTTCCTCTCCAACGCTCGTTGCGTGAAATTTCATCATGTCGCTTTTTCCTCATGGTACCTCCCCGTTGAAACATATTGCAAATGTACAAAAGTCGACTAGCAAGTCAACTAGCAAGTGTCAACAAAAGTCAACTAGCAAGTGTCCATCAGTCAATTGGATATTTTCAGACACCAAACTGATACCATCTGACTCCAAACTCACTTTTTACAACTCCTTTAGAAGCCAACTATCACATATTTCAGAGCAGGCCCAAAATTCACAGCGCCTTCCATGAATGCACCAAAATAGCATTCTGAAATCACCACTAAAATGACATTGCCATATTCTCCAGGCCGTGCCGAGTTCAACGGGATGCCCCGCTTGACCGTAGCTCGCTCGGTCTGAGCGCAGCGACCGTTACAAGAGAACGGACACGAATGACCTTTTGACCTCAATGTCAATTTCATTTGCTTTTGGGAGACAGAGAGAGAACCGTTAAGGTTAGAAGCACAATTTCACCTCAGGAACAATCCTAAGGTCCTCCCGATCTGTGCAAGCCTAACCTTGACCTTGTGGCATTAACCCTTCACAGTTAAAAGAAGGCGTTTACATCAAACATTTTACAATGACATTTCGCCCCATAGGAATACATTGACTGCTCCTCTAAATTCAACCTGAAGCCTATGTGGGTTATGAATGTCTTATGAACCTGTCTTTGATAACAATCCATCAGGCTACTATGAGGTCTACCTGTGTTGATTTTAAGCTACCTGGAGCAACCGGAAGTGGTTAAAATCACCCTAAAAAGTGTCCAGATATACATGACTTGCAATTTTGAAAATCACTGCATTCAACCCTATGTAGATCAGTCAATTCTTAACGTATAGACTTAAAACTCAGGATTCTGTAACAGCATACCCCAGTCAAGATATGTGTTTACCTATAGCTTCCTGTGCCAACCGGAAGTGCCTTAAAATGGTGTCATGGTGCTGTTTCGAAGGGTTAAAAAGGTCAGAACTTTTCAAAACTTCATTTGTGTGATTAGACAACCCTCATGAACTGTAAGTCAGTCATTTCTCCCAGCAGATGTCAAAGGAAAGCTCTCTCTCACACACAAACACATACACAAAGCAATGATGGAGTGAAAAAGTACGGTGCTTAACGACACACAAAGCCTGCAATGGCATGACTATTATCTCCAGGCCGTGCCGAGTTCAACGAGATGCCCCGCTTGACCGTAGCTCGTTCGGTCTGAGCGCAGCGACCGTTACAAGAAGACAGAGCAAAATGACCTTTTGACCTCAATGTCAATTTTATTTGCTTTTGGGAGACAGAGAGAGAACCGTTAAGGTTAGAAGCATAATTTCACCTCAGGAACAATCCTAAGGTCCTCCCGATCTGTGCAAGCCCAACCTTGACCTTGTGGCATTAACCCTTAACAGTTAAAAGAAGGTATTTACATCAAATAGTTTACAATGAAATGTCTCCCCATTGGAATACATTGACTGCACCTCTAAATTCAACCTGAATCCTATGTGGGTTATGAATGTCTTATGAACCTGTCTTTGATGTCAGTCCATCAAGCCACCATGAGGTCTACCTGTGTCGATTCTAAGCTTCCTGGAACAACCGGAAGTGGTTAAATCACCCTAAAAGTGTTTGCCATACCCAACCTGCAGTTTGAGAGAAATAGTGCATTCAACCCTATGTAAATCAGTCAATTTTTAACATACAGACATAAAACTCAGGATTCTGTAAAAGCATACTCCAGTGATGATAAGTGTTTACTTTTAGCTTCCTGTGCCAACCGGAAGTGCCATAATTGGTGTCAAATGGGCTGTTTTGAAGGGTTAAAAATGTCAAATCTTTCCAAAACTTCATATTTGTGATTAGGCAACCCTCCTGAACAGTAAATCAGTCATTAGTCCCATCACATTTCAAAGAAAAATTTACACACCCACACAGAAATGATGGAGGGACACACTGAGGGGCTTAGAGGCAGACAGTGTCTGCAGTAGTTACTTTTGTTCCAACTTTTAAAGAACCGTCAGACCTAGAGTTCTGAAAATTTACAAACCTGTTCTAGACCTCAGGTCGATTGTGCACGGTGAATTATATGGCTCTAGAAGGTTCTCGGATCGATAAAAAGCATCGTGTATTTGCCATGTTTTCAATTCATTTTGACCTCAACGAAACTGACGACATTTAGAAAAGTCCCAGAGTCTCAAGACTAGGTGCATTGAAACCGGCTCGGCCCATAGAGATGGACCTCAACGATTCTGTCCGATTGCTCATTCAAGCACCCCGTAGCAAGGCATGGAAAAAAGTGGATTTTCAGCACCAATTAGGGTTTTGCTCGGGCACCGAATGACCTATCGAGCCGAAACTTGGGATTCCAGGTCGCCTCACATAGGGCTAAGCATAATGTGAATATTGGACCCGCAGCTAGAACATAACTACGTATTATTTGTTTTATTATGGTTTAAATGGAAGGCGCTGTGAATTTTGGGCCTGCTCTGAAATATGTGATAGTTGGCTTCTAAAGGAGTTGGTAAAAGTGAGTTTGGTGTCAGATGGTATCAGTTTGGTGTCTGAATATATCTAATTGACTGATGGACACCGACTTGCTACTTGACTTTTGTACATTTGCAATATGTTTCAACGGGGAGGTACCATGAGGAAAAAGCGACATGATGAAATTTAACACAACGAGCGATGGAGAGGAACCACTATCACTGCCCGGCCATCCTGAGGTCATCAGGACGTTGACTTTTGCATTTCTAAAGTATTTAAGAGAATGTACGTTACATTTGCAATATGATTCAACATCACATCATATTGCAAATGCACGTTAGATTTGCAATATGATTCAACACATCATATTGCAAATGTAACAGTGTGTGTTATGTTTGCAATATGATTCAACACATCATATTGCAAACGTAACAGTGTGTGTTATGTTTGCAATATGATTCAACACATCATATTGCAAATGTAACAGTGTGTGTTATGTTTGCAATATGATCCAACACATCATATTGCAAACGTAACAGTGTGTGTTATGTTTGCAATATGATTCAACACATCATATTGCAAATGTAACAGTGTGTGTTTGCAATATGATTCAACAGTGTGTTATGTTTGCAATATGATGTGATGTTTTTCACTGTTGAATCATATGCAAATGTAACGTGCATTCTTTAAATAAACCCTATGTGGGTTATGAATGTCTTATGAACCTGTCTTCAATGACAATCCATCAAGCCACTATGAGGTCTACCTGTGTTGATTCTAAGCTTCCTGGAGCAACCGGAAGTGATAAAATCACCCTAAAAGTGTTTTGCCATACCCAACCAGCAGTTTGTGATATATAGTGCATTCAACCCTGTGTAAATCAGTCAGTTCTTAACGTATAGACTTAAAACTCAGGATTCTGTAAAAGCATACCCCGATCAGGATAGGTATTTACTTATAGCTTCCTGTGCCAACCGGAAGTGCCTTAAAATGGGGTCATAGGTGCTGTTTCAAAGGGTTAAAAAAGTCAGATCTTTCCAAAACTTTAAGTGTGTGATTAGGCAACCTTCATGAACTGTAAATCAGTCATTTCTCTAAACAGATGTCAAAGAAAAGCTCACACACACACACACACACAAGTCCAAACTGTTCGTGCACCTGGTATTTTTTTGGGGTTACCAGGTGCCATGTTTCAAGATGGTTGAAATTGCGTTTAGGGGGCATCCAGACCTCCATACCCGCTCCGGGAGCACTATTCTACGGCCAAAAATCAATGGGTGCTGGCCTGGGTGATTTATGGAGGTTTGGGGGTGATACGTTTTTTCTAATTTATTCACATTTTTGACTTCGTATTAAATCAGATTGCAAATGCACAAAACATATTCCTTAAGTACAAGTAAACATTTATAAAAAATTATGATAGTAAAATGTGACTAAAGTATTTTCATACAGTTCTTATATATGTGTAATTGACGTAAAAATCGAAAGAATTTCAAAAAACGGTCCAGAAAGCACTTTTTTAAATGGAATATACGTTTTTTCCACATTTTTAACATTTTTGACTTGTAACTTTTGACTTTTGACTTCCTATGAAATCACATTCCAAATGCATAAAACATATTCCTTAAGTACAAGTAAACATTTATAAAAAATGATGACAGTAAAATGTGACTAAAGTATTTTCATACAGTTCTTATACATGTGTAATTGACATAAAAATCGAAAGAATTTCAAAAAACGGTCCAGAAAGCACTTTTTTAAAGGGGGTGATACATTTTTTCCAAATATTTGACATTTTTGACTTTTGACTTTTGACTTCCTAAGAAATCACATTCCAAATGCACAA